>NC_042981.1:19523135-19724227 GCF_901001165.1 Salmo trutta
TCCCACTACCAAACAGAGAGCCAATCTGCCAGTCAGGTCCCACTACCAAACAGAGAGCCAATCTGCCAGTCAGGTCCCACTACCAAACAGAGAGCCAATCTGCCAGTCAGGTCCCACTACCAAACAGAGAGCCAATCTGCCAGTCAGGCCCCACTACCAAACAGAGAGCCAATCTGCCAGTCAGGCCCCACTACCTAACAGAGAGCCAATCTGCCAGTCAGGCCCCACTACCAAACAGAGAGCCAGCCAATCTGCCAGTCAGGCCCCACTACCTAACAGAGAGCCAGCCAATCTGCCAGTCAGGCCCCACTACCAAACAGAGAGCCAATCTGCCAGTCAGGTCCCACTACCAAACAGAGAGCCAATCTGCCAGTCAGGTCCCACTACCAAACAGAGAGCCAATCTGCCAGTCAGGTCCCACTACCAAACAGAGAGCCAATCTGCCAGTCAGGCCCCACTACCAAACAGAGAGCCAATCTGCCAGTCAGGCCCCACTACCTAACAGAGAGCCAATCTACCAGTCAGGCCCCACTACCAAACAGAGAGCCAGCCAATCTGCCAGTCAGGCCCCACTACCTAACAGAGAGCCAGCCAATCTGCCAGTCAGGCCCCACTACCAAACAAAGAGCCAATCTGCCAGTCTGGCCCCACTACCTAACAGAGAGCCAATATGGACACGATCATCAACCCAGTTACAACGGGAGAATACACATTACATTCAATATATCCTGACAATTATGCCCATCCACTGCAGCATCCGATGCATCTATAACTGATATTCTTCAAGAAACAATGTGTATATGGTTCATTTAAAATGATCATAAACAGCTGTACATATCACAGAGTGGGCCGTTAGGTGGAGGTCAGGGGTTTTGACACAACACTTCTCCAGCCCTTTGAAATAACCCCAGATCAGACACGACTAGCATTAGTCAACGGACCAGCGACTACAAGAATCCCAGGGCTCCACATCGCTCATCTCACAGCCCAAGAATGATCAAATTGAATTTTGATGAAAATATGGGGCACAGAAACGGACCCAATATCAGTGATTCTAACTGGTAGTGTTCGTACAGCTACCTGCTTTATTCTGCACCACAGGGCAATGGGAGAGAGAACAGAGCAGAGAAAGAAAGAGAGGGGGAGAAAAAACATCACATAATTGAATTTGACGAGTTTTACAGACTATGATTACAGAAATCTATGTGTGCCCTGAAGTGCAGGGTAATCGGTTTATTCCCCCATCTGATGGCTGCGATATAGAGGTTCTAACAGTGATTTTATTACTGTGAGGAGGACGGAGGGAGCTGCGGCTGACTGCCATAGCCCTCCTTGTCATTACAGCCAATGTCCCCCTCGCTTCCTCCGTTGCCAGCCCCCAGATAGGAGGAGAAATAGCCCAGCTAATGCTCCTCCGCCTGGGGCCACACAGTCACAGATCTGGGGCCCCCTGGAGTCAGATCCACTCCTATTAATCTCCTACCAAACCGAATTGGAGGGCTGCCTATGAAATATGGCTCCCAGACTTGAAGCCCTGATTTATCTCTCGACCATTCTGCCCCCCCCCCCTCCGCCCCAGGGGATGGAGAGATGGTGCTCACTGCTCACACTGCCTGCTGTCACAAATTCAACATTTACTTCATGTTTAAAGGCGAAGCGGGGGGAGTGCTAATGTTATCACGGGCAGGAGGAAACATACATGGGAATAATGATTCATGAATTAGAGGACGGAAGTTTACATGCATACTGCGGGTCAGCTACGCGAATCCCCCCCCCCCCCCCCCCCAATGTGTGGGCACAGCTCTGACGCTGAGGCACATTAATTCATTAGGAGAAGAATCAACAAGTTTGAAGACGTCACATACAGTTGAAGTCAGAAGTTCACATACACCTTAGCCAAATACATTTAAACTCAGTTTTTCACAATTCCTGACATTTAATCCTAGTAAAAATTCCCTGTCTTAGGTCAGTTAGGATCACCACTTTATTTTAAAAATGTGAAATGTCAAAATAACAGTAGAGAGAATGATTTAGTTCAGCTTTTATTTCTTTCATCACATTCCCAGTGGGTCAGAAGTTTACATACACTCAATTAGTATTTGGTAGCATTGCCTTTAAATTGTTTAACTTGGGTCAAACGTTTCAGGTAGCCTTCCACAAGCTTCCCACAATAAGTTAGGAGGAATGGGCCAAAATTCACCTGACAGAGCTGGTGTAACTGAGTCAGGTTTGCAGCTTGGCTCTCTTGCACAAGCTTTTTCAGTTCTGCCCACACATTTTCTATTGGATTGAGGTCTGGGCTTTGTGATGCCCCCTCCAATACCTTGACTTTGTTGTCCTTAAGCCATTTTGCCACAACTTTGGAAGTATGCTTGGGGTCATTGCCCATTTGGAAGTTTTAACTTCCTGACTGATGTCTTGAGATGTTGCTTCAATATATTCAAATAATTTTCCTGCCTCATGATGCCATCTATTTTGTGAAGTGAACCAGTCCGTCCTGCAGCAAAGCACCCCCATAACATGATGCTGCCACCCCCGTGCTTCACGGTTGGGATGGTGTTCTTCAGCTTGCAAGCATCCCCCTTTTTCCTCCAAACATAACGATGGTCATTATGGCCAAACAGTTCTATTTTTGTTTCATCAGACCAGAGGACAGTTCTCCAAAAAGTACAATCTTTGTACCCATGTGCAGTTGCAAACTGTAGTCTGGCTTTTTGATGGCGGTTTTGGAGCAGTGGCTTCTCGGCCTTTCAGGTTATGTCGATATAGGAATCGTTTTACTGTGGATATAGATACTTTTGAACCTGTTTCCTCCAGCATTTTCACAAGGTCCTTTGCTGTTGTTCTGGGATTGATTTGCACTTCTCGCACCAAAGTACGTTCATCTCTAGGAGACATAACGTGTCTCCTTCCTGAGCGGTATGCCAGCTGCATGGTCCCATGGTGTTTATACTTACGCACTATTGTTTGTACAGATGAACGTGGTACCTTCAGGCGTTTGGAAATTGCCCCCAAGGCTGAACCAGTCTTGTGGAGGTCTACAATTTAGCTTTTGAGGTCTTGGCTGATTTCTTTTGATTTTCCCATGAAGTCAAGCAAAGAGGCACTGAGTTTGAAGGTAGGCGTTGAAATACATCCACACGTACACCTACAATTGACTCAAATTATGTCAATTAGCCTATCAGAAGCTTCTAAAGCCATGACATTTTCTGGAATTTCCCAAGCTGTTTAAAGGCACAGTCAACTTAGTTTATGTAAACTTCTGACCCACTGGAATTGTGATACCGTGAATTATAAGTTAAATAATCTGTCTGTAAACAATTGTTGGAAAAATTACTTGTGTCATGCACAAAGTAGATGTCCTAACCGACTTGACAAAACTATAGTTTGTTAACAAGAAATTTGTGGAGTGGTTGAAAAATGAGTTTTAATGACACCAACCTAAGTGTATGTAAACTTCCGACTTCAACTGTATACACTGTTATCAGCTGTATAAATAGGCATAAATACGGCATTAGGAAAATAATTATGCATAGGAAAAGAATGTGTTCGTCAATGCATCTTGATTTCATTTTACATTAGAACGCAATTAGATTGATAACTAGATCTAATATTTCTTAACTAAATTGACTGCTTTATGAGAGAGCACGGCAGTAGAGTGATATATCTGAATTAGTGTACAGATGATGTCTGTGCTAAAGAAATAAATCTGAATCATCAGCATCACAGTGGTCAGGAGGACAGAGCAGCTAGGGTCAGAGCCAGTTAGAGCAAACAGAGAGAAGAAGAGTGGGAGAGCGAGATTAGTGGTGAGCCCGCCTCCCCTTTTCTTTCTTTACTCCCACCTTCTTTGACAGGAAACAATTAGCTAAGCACCCCCCCCCCCCCCCGTCTCTCTCACACACACACACACACACACACACCAGGCTGCCGCAGTACTGGAACACAATAGGGCCCATCGTGAGAGCTGGCAGTGTGTGGCTGCACTGCCTGTTAGGCGTTTGGCTGCGCCTGGCTGTGTGTGTGTGGGGGGAGGGGAGGGAGAGAGACAAAAGGAGCCCATGCCCAAACCTTTAATCAGCTCAGTTAGGGAGGGAGGCACTGACCTAACCCTCCCTCTCTCTCCCCCTCTGCCTCCCTCCCTCCCTCCCCCCCAGCCTCTCTCCCCCTGCCTCTCTCCTCACCTTCCCTCTGCCTCTCCCCCTCCACTATCATGCTCCACCATATGCTGACCCCAGCAGCAGGGCAGTTATCGCTGCCAATCAGAAGCCAGAGTGTATGTGAGAGAGAGAGTGAGAGAGGCTCCCCCTACTGCCAGTCTCTTACTGGCTCACATTCACACACCACTGGACTGGCAGGGCCAATGGTAAAATCGCTTAGCGACTCTCCTCTCTCTCTCCCCTTCATCCTCCTCCTCAACCAACATTGTTTCTCCGGCTCCACAATCGGCCACTGACAGATGGAAGGTGGCTGTGGCTCACAGTTACATTTGACTCTGCCTTCCAGCTTTCCAAACAGCTTGAGAGCAGTCTCTCATCCCCAGCCTCAAGCCAGACAGATCAGATAGGCAAAATAGAGGGAGACGTGTGTGTGTGTGTGTGGGGGGGGGGGGGGGTGAGTGAGACCGGAGGTTGGTGAATGTTATCAGGGGGCCTCAGCTCGGATGGACCACATGGTCCAACAGCTGTAGAGGGGTCCTGTAGAGGGGGTGGATGGTCGAGCCCCCTGGCCCCAAGGTCAGAGAGGTCAACCTAGCTTTAATCACCCCCAAACATTCTAACACTAACTAAACAGTGTGGTAACAGCTAACCTGTCCTGTGCTGATCAAGCAAACATCTTTCCCCCAGCCGTGATCTTCACTCACTAAAAACCATTTAAATCACACAGCCCCCAAATGCACTGGGATGCAGTGGGAAGGAGGGCTGAGGATCTAGAGGGTGTGTGTTGTGTGTGACTGCTGCAGAACAGATCCCCAAACTGGCTGGTTGGTGTGAATGCAACCGCACAACAAGGTTTCTGTTATGAAAATGTGGCGATGGACAATGTGACTGGGAAGATTTTAATTTACCAGCCATTTGAGGGAGTCTACCCACAATGATCAGAATGACAGAAATCACATTTAGATTATGGTTATACATATTATTAGAACATGCAACTCATGTAATGAAGCAGCCAATAAAACATTTTTAAAAAAATTGCCAAAATTCAATTAGCGGGAAAACACCATTCTAAACCGCGAACCTGATAGCGGCTCCATATGTGACAGAGATGAAAATCTCTACTAGAAACTTAGAAAGAGGGGGAATCTAACGATCCAACAACTAGAATGGGTTGCGAATATGACTACAATCCTCCTTTGGATTCTGGACAACGAAAGAAAGTTGATAATGAAAACCAATAGAACAAGAGAAAAATGGTATAGCAATGGGTCCAATAGGGAAGTAAATGAAATCGAGGATAATTAGCCTCTTTAAAAAACAAAATGCTGTGTTTTGTTTCAAATCACAAGCTCGTAGGCCTAAACCTATTTGGGAATCCCGCAATTTGGGCAGCGCGCGTGGCAATAGGCGTAGGTCATTACTGAGTTGCGGCTGTCAGTGAAAAGCATCTAAAATATGTGTCTTGAGTATAATTTTATATGTTGAGACAAGAAGGGGAGGGGTGTGTGGTGAAGATATAGGCCAGTCTCTCTCCAGAATGGCTCAGCTGTCTCCCGCCAATTCTTGCGCATTCATTGTTTCATGGTCTGAATTGTTTGCCCTTTTTATTTTCATTTGATAAATTCCCCATTACATATGTCACTAGTAGTACATGTACTGTCATTTGGTTACACACTGAGTGTACAAAACATTAGGAACACCTTCCTAATATTGAGTTGCACCCCTTTTGCCCTCAGCGCTGCCTCAATTAGTCGGGGAATGGACTCAAGGTGTCGAAAGCATTCCACAGGGATGCTGGCCCATGTTGACTCCAATGCTTCCCACAGTTGTCAAGTTGGCTGGATGTGCCTTGGGTGGTGGACCATTCTTAATGGGAAACAGTTGACCGTGAAAAACCCAAATGAAACTGTTCCAGTACTTGACAACCCAGTGCGCCTGGTACCTACTCCCATTCTTCTCTGCAGATCCTCTCAAGCTCTTTCAGGTTGAATGGGGAGCGTCGCTGCACAGCTATTTTCAGGTCTCTGTACTTTGCTCCAATCATCTTTCCCCTCAAACCGGACTAGTCTCCCAGTCTCTGCCACTGAAAAACATCCCCACAGCATGATGCTGCCAACACCATGCTTCACTGTAGGGATGGTGACAGGTTTCCTCCAGATGTGGCGCTTGGCCAGTTAAATAGTTAAATCTTGGTTTCATCAGACTAGAGAATCTTGTTTTTTTTGTCTTGTCTATTACTGAGGAGTGGCTTCCGAGGCCCTCTCGCTCTCTTTCTGCCTCTCTGACTGTGCTCGCCCAGCAGCTCCATGATGTGTCATGATTCTTAGCACTGCCTGATGCCAGGTACTGTAGCAGCTTTCTGCCATTTGAGTCCACCAGACATTAAGACCAGCAGCAGAAAAAGGGGGCCATTTTCTCCCTTTCAAGCACTGATTTCACAGTCATGGTAAATGAGGGATCAGTGAGTGGAGGAGGCAGATGGACGAGCCCCAGGGCCAAGAGGAGGAACTTAGTGTGGAGGAGAGAGAGGGGTCGGCGGGCACGTGCAGGAGAGAGGTACAAGGTGTCAGTGGACAGAGAGAGTGGTACAGGCTGGATGGGATGGACAGACAGAAAGACGGACACACGGAAGGAAGGAGAGAGAGGGAGAGAGGTACAGGGTGGATGGTGGACAGAGAGAGATGTCATGAGCAGATTAGTGGCTGAATTTTTCAGCACGCTTTTACAAAAAGATAGATTTAGAGTTTATTTAGATTTTTTCACAAGGACTTATACAGGATACTACCCTCCACAACATAACCTTTACTCCAAATCAAAACTCCAAACCTACAACCTGATTTTGGATCAAATTAGATTCTTATTCCCAAGGACTATACAGCAAATACTCTGGAAACCAACGACCAGCAAAAGAAGTACAACAGAAACCTGAAAACACCTGGAACTGAGTGAGTAACGTTTAGCCTGAAGTTACTTTTAAAGGCAAGAAGAAAAACAAAAATAGATTGTAATTTATTTCATAAGGACTGAATGCTAAGTTAAGGCTACCAAGCTTGCTAGGACAAAACAGATCTGGCTGCAACTTCAATTATCACTGAGGTGTGAAGTAAGGGTGTCAAAGCCCTTCAGCCCAACAATGAGAGTTTCACAGCCTCCCCTACCCAAATGCAGAGGCCTTTGAGGCCCCCTTCTTCATAGCTTCCCTCTGTGCAGAGGTCATCACAATACACTAACCCTTGGATGTAAAAAATTAGAAGGCACAGAAAAAGTACAAAAATAAGCTCCTCATGGACAATCCAGAGACATTTTTTGCTGACTGCTACACAAATGGGAACATAAGCAACTTAACCTTCCACACAAACCATCCCCTGGCATGGCACAGTGCTATATTAACACACTAACCCTCTGTCAAGGGGGTGGGGGGGGGGGGGGGGTGGTGGTGTTAGCATTGGGTGGAAACTCAGGACACTAGACAACGAGGACTTTGAGTCAGCTAATGTCTACCTGAACAAGTCTGGAACAGAACAGGTCAACCCTAAACAGTTTCAGATGGATTTCCACAGAATCAAAGAGGGAGCGCAACAGAAGAAGCGCTCTCGAGGAAGACTCTCCCACCTCGAGCAAGTCAGACCAGACCGTTTCTTTAAACAACCCCACAGACGAGCCACCCCAAGCGGAAAGTCAACCTCCCAGCACAGTGCACTACTCCCTCACTGAAATGAAGGATGATTTCACCCAGCTGGAGGTAAGGCAGGTGAAGCTGGAACAGCAGGTGAACACACTCCAGTCAGCACAGACCCAGACAACAGTCCAGCACAACAACACCCCCTCAACCAGACTCGGAGGGGGAGAAAGAAACGTCTGCACTCTGGACTGTGGTGAGACAACTTCAATAGGAGAAAGAGCAGGAGCGGCAGAAGGAGAAGATGAGAGCACTAGAGGAGAAGGTGAGAAAGATGACATAGAACAACCCATTAGACATCTGGCCACCCCCGCCGAGAAGCCAGCAGAACAGCCCACCTCAGACCCTGACCAATGTCTTGACACCACAGCAGGACAGATAAATGAAGAACCCAAAGCCCAGGGGACCCAACCCCCTCCACCCACTGAGAACACACAAGCCACAGATTATACTCCTTATGGACTCAAATGGGAAATATACAGTTGAAGTCGGAAGTTTACATACACTTAGGTTGGAGTCATTAAAACTCGTTTTTCACCACTCCACAAATTTCTTGTTAATAAACTATAGTTTTGGAAAGTCGATTAGGACATCTACTTTGTACATGGCACAAGTAATTTTTCCAACAATTGTTTACAGACAGATTATTTCACTTATATTTCACGGTATCACAATTCCAGTGGGTCAGAAGTTTACATAAACTAAGTTGACTGTGCCTTTAAACAGCTTGGAAGATTCCAGAAAATGATGTCATGGCTTTAGAAGCTTCTGATAGGCTAATTGACATAATTTGAGTCAATTGTAGTTGTACGTATGGATGTATTTCAACGCCTACCTTCAAACTCAGTGCCTCTTTGCTTGACATCATGGGAAAATCAAAAGAAATCAGCCAAGATCTCAGAATTTTGTGCGAAAAGTGCAAACCAATCCCAGAACAGCAGCAAAGGACCTTGTGAAGATGCTGGAGGAAAGAGGTACAAAAGTATCTATATCCACAGTAAAACAAGTCCTATATCGACATAACCTGAAAGCCCGCTCAACAAGGAAGAAGCCACTGCTCCAAAACCGCCATAAAAAAGCCAGACTACGGTATGCCAATGCACATGGGGACAAAGATTGTACTTTTGGATTAATGTCCTCTGGTTGGATGAAACAAAAATAGAACTGTTTGGCCATAATGACCATCATTATATTTGGAGGAAAAAGGGGGAGGCTTGCAAGCCGAAGAAAACCATCCCAACCGCGAAGCACGGGGGTGGCAGCATCATGTGTGGGGGTGCTTTGCTGCAGGAGGGACTGGTTCACTTCACAAACTAGATGGCATCATGAGAAGGAAAATTATATGGATATATTGAAGCAACATTTCAAGACATCAGTCAGGAAGTTAAAGCTTGGTCGCAAATGGGTCTTCCAAATGGACAATGACCCCAAGCATACTTCCAAAGTTGTGGCAAAATGGCTTAAGGACAAAAATGTCAAGGTATTGGAGTGGCCATCACAAAGCCCTGACCTCAATCCTATAGAACATTTGTGGGCAGAACTGAAAAAGTGTGTGCAAGCAAGGTGGCCTACAAACCTGACTCAGTTACACCAGGTCTGTCAGGAGGAATGGGTCAAAATTCACCCAACTTATTGTGGGAAGCTTGTGAAACGCTACCCGAAAGGTTTGACCCAAGTTAAACAATTTAAAGGCAATGCTACCAAATACTAATTGTGTGTATGTAAACTTCTGACCCACTGGGAATGTGATGAAAGAAATAAAAGCTGAAATAAATCATTCTCTACTATTATTCTGACATTTCACATTCTTAAAATAAAGTGGTGATCCTTACTGACCAAAGACAGGGAATCTTTACAAGGATTAAATGTCAGGAATTGTTAAAAACTGAGTTTAAATGTATTTGGCTAAGGTGTATGTAAACTTCCGACTTTTTTTTTACCCAAACACAGTGTCCAAACATCCAGCGCCCTACACCTTCTGTCTGAGGACCAACTAGGTCCACCCAGACACATAATAATATACACAGGCACCAACGACCTGAGAACACAGCAGGAAAGGGTGGTCACAGCACTCAAGGGAGTGATTGAAAAAGCTTCTTCTACTTTCGCCAACGCACAAGTGTTTATCTCCACACTGCTACCACGAGAAGATTTCAACCCTGCTACCATACTGTGGGTAAACGCAAGTATTTCCCGCGACTGTGCCTCAAAACCAAATGTTTACCTGGCCCACCACGCCACCCTGGACTTGAACAGCCTTTACGACAAGGTCCACCTATACAAGGCAGCAGTACCCACCTTCGCCAGGACCCCGCTCACACTCACTGGTCTGAGGCTAAACCACACAACTAAAAACAGACACTTTATGAAACACAAAGCTCTCACTCTCTCATCCTGGAATATCCAAGGCCTAAGGTCATCTGCCTTTGGCCTAAAGAGAAGGAATCTGGACTTCACCAAAGAAATCAGAAATTCAGACATTGTAATCCTACAAAAAACATGGTATAGAGGAGATGGACCCACTGGTTGCGCTCTAGTTTACAGAGAGCTGGTAGTCCCATCAACCAAACTACCAGGTGGAAAACAGGGAAGGGACTCAAAGGGTATGCTAATTTGGTATGGAGCAGACCTAACTCACCCAATTAAATTAACCTCTAGGGGACCCCCTTCCCATTCTCATCCCGGTAACGAGATTGCTTGACAAGATAGCAAAAATCTTGTAATTTTAATTTCTCAAAAAATCAACTATTTTACACCATTTGAAAGATAAACATCTCCTTAATCCAACCACGTTGTCCGATTTCAAAAAGGCTTTACGGCGAAAGCATAAAGTTAGATTATGTTAGGACAATACATAGACAAAAAATTACACAGCCATTTTCAATGCAAGGACAGGTGTCACCAAAAGCAGAAAACCAGCTAAAATTATGCACTAACCTTTGACAATCTTCATCAGATGCCACTCCTAGGATATTATGTTAGACAATACATGCATTTTTTTGTTCTATCAAGTTCATATTTATATCTAAAAACAGCATTTTACATCTGCGCGTGACGTTCAGAAAATGTATTTCCCCCAAAACTGCCGGTGAATCATCACTACAATTTACAAAAATACTCGTCATAAACGTTGACAAAATATTCAACTGTTATTCAAAGAATTATAGATTAACATCTCCTGAATACAACCGCATTGACAGATTTCAAAATAACTTTACTGGGAAAGCACACTTTGCAATAAACTGAGTACTGTGATCAGAAAAATACACTACGCAATACAGATAGCCGCCATTTTGGAGTCATCTAAATGCATAAATAGCATTAGAAATATTTACTTACCTTTAATAATCTATATCAGAAGGCACTTCCAGGAATCCCAGATCCATAACAAATGTTGTTTTGTTCGATAAAGTTCATAATTTATGTCCAAATAACTCCTTGTTGTTCGCGCGTTCAGTTCAGCTACTCCGAATGTAGGAAGCGCGCGGAAAATGTGACGACGAAAAGTAAAAAAAAAAATCTATTTACGTCCGTTCAAACACGTCAAACGTTGTATAGCATCAATCTTTAGGGCCTTTAGAACGTGAAGATTCAGTAATATTTCAACCGGACGGTTCCTGTGTCTTGAAAAACGTTTTTGGAACAGAGGTTCCTCCCTCGTCAACGCGCACCAATGAAGTGCGCGTTGACGAGCCTTCTCATTCGGTCTCTGTTCATCGTAGACGCCTCAAACAACTTTCTAAAGACTGTTGACATCTAGTGGAAGCCGTAGGAAGTGCAAAATGAATCCTTAGTCATTGTGTGTTCCATTGGCAATGACTTGAAAAAAGTACAGGCACAAGATTTTCATTTCCTGCTTGTATTTTTCCTCAGGTTTTTGCCTGCCATATGAGTTCTGTTATATTTAGACACCATTCAAACAGTTTTAGAAACTTCAGAGTGTTTTCTATCCAAATCTACTAATAATATGCATATTCTAGTTTCTGGGCCAGAGTAGTAACCTGTTGAAATTGGGTACGTTTTTCATCCGGTCGTGAAAATACTGCCCCCTAGCCCAGACAGGTTTTAATCAAAACAGTAACATTTTACATTTGGCTAAAAATTCAAAAGGAAATGATCTCAACAGAAAAAAAATAATCCTGTGGGCTACCTATATCCCATCACTAGAATCCCAATACTTTAATGAAGACAGCATCTCCATCCTAGAGGAGGAGATCAATCATTTCCAGGCCCGGGACATGTACTAGTCTGTGGTGACCTAAATGGCAGAACTGGACAAGAACCTTTAGTACACAGGATGACAAACACATACCCGGAGGTGACAGCATTCCCTCCCTCATATGCCCCCCTAGACACAACTATGACAACATAACCAACAAAAACGGGTCACAACTCCTGCAGCTCTGTCGCACGCTGGGTATGTACATAGTCAATGGTAGGCTTCGAGGGACTCCTATGGTAGGTACACTTATAGCTCATCTCTTGGCAGTAGTACTGTAGACTACTTTATCACTGACCTCAACCCAAAGGCTCTCAGAGTGTTCACAGTAAGCCCCCTGACACCCCTATCAGATCACAGCAAAATCACAGTCTACTTGAACAGTGCAATACTCAAAGTCAAAGGAACAGAAAAATATTAAGAAATGCAATAGATGGAAGAAAAGTAGTGTGGAAACCTACAAAAAAAAATTAAAACAGTGAACTTGGCAGTAGAAAACCTAAAACAGTATATTTGAAATTGCAGGCCAAACAAATGCTTCCCAGAGTAACAGACATCTCAACATCAATTGTTCAGAGGAAACTGCGTGAATTAGGCCTTCATGGTCAAATAGCTGTAAAGAAATCACTATTAAAGGACACCAATAATAAGAATAGACTTGCTTGGGCGAAGAAACACGAGCAATGGACATTAGACCACGGAAAACTCCAAATTGGAGATTTTTGATTCCAACTGCCGAGTCTTTGTGAGACGCGGAGTAGGTGAACAGATCTCTGCATGTGTGGTTCCCACAGTGAAGCATGGATGGTGCTTTGCTGGTGACACTGTCAGTGATTTATTTAGAATTCAAGGCACACTTAACCAGCATGGCTACCACAGCATTCTGCAGTGATACGCCATCCCATCTGGTTTGAACTTAGTGGGACTATCCTTTGTTTTTCAACAGGACAATGACCCAACACACTACCAGGCTGTGTAAGGACTATTTGACCAAGAAGGAGAGTGATTGAGTGCTGAATAAGATGACCTGGCCTCCACAATTCACAAAAGTGCAGACAAATTTGAGTCTGCAGCCCCCGGCCTCACCCTACTAGAATCTGAAGTCAAATATCTACAGTTTGCTGATGATCTGTTGCTTCTGTCCCCAACCAAGGAGGATCTACAGCAGCACTTAGATCTACTGCACATACTTGGGCCCTGATAGTAAATCTCAGTAAGACAAAAATAATGGTCTTCCAAAAAAGGTTAAGTTGCCAGGACCATGAATACAAATTCCATCTAGATACATACATTGGCCTAAACATCAGCGCCACAGGTAACTTCCACAAAGCTGTGAACGATCCGAGAGACAAGGCAAGAAGGGCCTTTACGCCATCAAAAGAAACATACAATTCGACATACCAATTAGGATCTGGCTAAAAATACGTTATAGTTGTGAGGTCTGTGGTCCGCTCACCAACAAAGAATTCACTAAATGGGACAAATATCAAATTGACACGGCATGCAGAATTCTGCAAAAACATCCTCTGTGTACAACGTAAAACACCAAATAATGCATGCAGAGCAGAATTAGGCCGATACCCACAAATGATCAAAATCCAGCAAAGAGCCGTTATGTTCTACAACCACCTAAAAGGAAGCGATTAGCAAGCCTTCCATAACAAAGCCATCACCTACCTGGAGAAGAGTCCCCTAAGCAAGCTGGTTCTGGGGCTCTGCTCACAAACACAAACAGACCCTACAGAGCAACATAATTAGACCCAACTAAGTCTTAAGAAAACACAAAGATACTTAACACATTGGAAAGAACAAAAAAAAACAGAGCAAACTAGAATGCTATTTGGCCCTAAACTGAGAGTACACAGTGGCAGAATACTTGACCACTTTGACGGACACAAAATTAAGGAAATATTTGACTGTGTACAGACTCAGTGAGCATAGCCTTGCTACTGAGAGGCCGCCGTATGCAGACCTGGCTATCAAGAGAAGACAGGCTATGTGCACACTGCCCACGAAAGGAGGTGGAAACAGATGCACTTCCTAACCTTCTGCCAAATGTAGGACCATATTAGAGACACATACAGTGCATTCAGAAAGTATTCAGACCCCTTCCCTTTCCCCAAATTGTGTTACGTTACAGCCTTGTTCAAAAATGAATTAAATGAATCAAATCCTCAATCTACACACAATACCCCATAATGAAAAAGCAAAAACAGGTTTTTAGAAATATTTGCAAATGTATAAAAAATATAACACAGAAATACCTTATATACATAAATATTCAGACCCTTTGCTACATCCTTGAGCTGTTTCTACAAGTTGATTGGAGTCCACCTGTGCTAAATTCAATTGATTGGACATGTGGAAAGTCACACACCTGTCTATATAAGGTCCAACAGTTGACAGTGCATGTCAGAGCAAAAGCCAAGCCATGAGGTCGAAGTAATTATCTGTAGAGCTCAGAGACAGGATTGTGTCGAGGCACAGATCTGGGGAAGGGTACCAAAACATTTCTACATCATTGAATACAGTGACCTCCATCATTCTTAAATGGAAAAAGTTTGGAACCACCAAGACTCTTCCTAGAGCTGGCCACCTGGCCAAACTGGGCAATCAGGGGAGAAGGGCCTTGGTCAGGGAGGTGACCAAGAACCCAATGGTCACTCTGATGGAGCTCCAGAGTTCCTCTGTGGAGATGGGAGAACCTTCCAGAAGGACAACCATCTCTGCAACACTCCACCAATCAGGCCTTTACAGTAGAGTGGCCAGACGGAAGCCACTCCTCAGTAAAAGGCACATGACAGTCCACTTGGAGTTTGCCAAAAGGCACTTAAAGGACTCTCAGACCATGAGAAACAATATTATCTGGTCTGATGAAACCAAGATTGAACTCTTTGGCCTGAATGCCAATCGCCACATCTGGAGGAAACCTGACACCATCCCTACGGTGAAGCATTGGGGTGGCAGCATCATACTGTGAGAATGTTTTTCAGCGACAGGGACTGGGAGACTCGTCAGGATCGAGGGAAAGATGAACGGAGCAAAGTACAGAGAGATCCTTGATGAAAAACTGCTCTAGAGCGCTCAGGACCTCAGACTGGGGCGAAGGTTCACCTTCCAACAGGACAACGACCCAGAAGCACACAGCCAAGACAACGCAGGAGTGGCTTCGGGACAAGTCTCTGAATGTCCTTGAGTGGCCCAGCCAAAGCCTGGACTTGAACCCGATCTAACAGCTTTGGAGAGACCTGAAAATAGCTGTGGAGAGACCTGAAAATAGCTGTGCAGCAACGCTCCCCATCCAACCTGACAGAGCTTGAGATGATCTGCAGAGAAGAATGGGAGAAACTCCTCAAATACAGGTGTGGCAAGCTTGTAGCGTCATACCTAAAAAGATTCAAGGCTGTAATCGCTGCCAAAAGGTGCTTCAATAAAGTACTGAGTAAAGGGTCTGAAAACCTATGTAAATGTTAGTTCTTTTTTTTAAAATATAATTTCTAAGAACCTGTTTTTGCTTTGTCATTATGATGTATTGTGTGTAGCTTGATGAGGGAAAAAAGCTATTTAATCAATTTTAGAATAAGGCTGTAACGTAACATGTGGAAAAAGTCAAGGGGTCTGAATACTTTCCAAATGCACTGTATTTCCCTTTGATTACACAGATCCACAAAGAATCGAAAACAAATCAAATTCTGATAAACTCCCATATCTATTGGGTGAAATACCAGTGTGCCATCACAGCAGCAATGAGGTTAAGATCTGGGGGACCCATGCTAAATCTTTTCAGTCTCCTGAGGGGGAAAAGGTGTTGTCGTACCCTCTTCACGAATGTCTTGTTGTGTTTGGACCATGATAGTTTGTTGGTGATGTGGACACCAATGAACTTGAAGCTCTCGACCCGCTCCACTACAGCCTCGGCGATGTTAATGGGAGCCTGTTCGGCCCTCCTTCTCCTGTAGACCACGATCAGCTCCTTTGTCTTGCTCACATTGAGGGAGAGGTTGTTGTCCTGGCACCACACTGCCAGGTCTCTGACCTCCTCCCTATAGGATGTATCATCGTTGTCGGTGATCAGGCCTACCACTGTTGTGTTCTCAGCAAACTTAATGATGGTGTTGGAGTTGCTTGTCCACGCAGTAATGGGTGAAGAGGGAGTACAGGAGGGGACTAAGCACGCACCCCTGAGGGGCCCCAGTGTTGAGGATCAGCATGGCACATGTGTTGTTGCCTACACTTAGGTGGTGTTTAGTCCCAGTGTCCTTAGCTTAGTGATGAGCTTAGTGGGCACTATGGTGTTGAACGCTGAGCTGTAGTCAATGAACAGTATTCTTACGTAATTGTGCCTCTTGTCCAGGTGGAAAAGGGCAGTGTGGAGTGATTGAGATTGCGTCATCTGTGGATCTGTTGGTGCGGTATGCGAATTGGAGTGGGTCTAGTGTTTTGATGTGGGTCATGACCAGCCTTTCAAAGCACTTCATGGCTACCGGCGTAGCCATGAAGTGTCATTTAGTCATTTAGGCAGGTTACCTTTGCTTTCTTGGGCACAGGGACTATGGTGGTCTGCTTGAAACATGTAGGTATTACAGACTCGGTCAGGGAGAGGTTGAAAATGTCAGTGAAGACACCTGCCAGTTGATCCGCGCATGCTGTGAGTACACGTCCTGGTAATCCGTCTGGCCCCGCGGCCTTGTGTTTAAAGGTCTTGCTCACATTGGCTACGAAGAGTGATCACAGTCATCCGGGACAGCATGCTTTAGTGTTGCTTGCCTCGAAGTGAGCATAAAAAGGCATTTAGCTTGTCTGGTAGGCTCGTGGACAAAGAGAGAGAAAGAGAGAGGTACAGGGTGGATGGTGGACAAAGAGAGAGAAAGATACAGGGTGGTCGGTGGACAAAGAGAGAGAGAGGTACAGGGTGGATGGTGGACGGAGACAGAGAGAGGGATAGAGATACAGGGGTGGAGAGAGAGAGGTACAGGGTGGATGGTGGACGGAGACAGAGAGAGGGATAGAGATACAGGGGTGGAGAGAGAGAGGTACAGGGTGGATGGTGGACGGAGACAGAGAGAGGGATAGAGATACAGGGGTGGAGAGAGAGAGGTACAGGGGTGGTGGCAGGAAGGTAGGTACATTTTACAGTTCTCTCTAGGCAAGAACTACCTGAAATAAGTCCACTCACAGAGACCAATACATTTAATAAATAGGGATTCAATATGTAATTCTATCAATACTTCATAGGTAAACTGTACAATAGCTACCAAAGAACTAAAACTGCAGAACACAAGAAATAACCCATCATCCTTAGAGGAAGACAGGAAATTGTTTCTTCCAGTGGATTTCACTAATAATGCATTACAATTATAATAATCAATAATGCTGTTTGTTCACATTGTTCCGTGTACAATAACGAGCTGTCGGAGGTGCTCTATCAACAGGTAACCACACACACACACACACGAATGGCTGTGCTCTGCTGCGCTATCAATAGGTAACTAGGTACCGCTCAGTGTCTGTCTCAGTGTTGCTGGTCTTCTGGGACTGCTCAATTCTTTCTGCTGCAGCGCTTGCTAAAAGCCCCTGAGTCGAAAGCATTTGGAGAACAGCTTCCTTAAAGGAGAAGTTCACTATTTTACAACTTGATAGATAGTTCCTCAGCCAGAAAATAGTCTATAGGCCAGGAAAATGTTATACATGGTAACTTCAGCTAACTTTAGCCACCGCTTGCTAAACATCTATGGAACTGATGGAGGCATTTAAGTAACATCAAACTAAATATGGAGCTGATTTCAGATGATTTTGACATTTTTATTAAACATGCTCTCATGCCCCCATCACTTCCATAGATTTTTAGCTGGCGGTGGATAAAGTTAGCTGAAGTTAGGTACCGCTCAGTGTCAATAAAAGACAATACTGTGCAGCCGTATTCATCGACCTGGCCAAGGCTTTCGACTCTGTCAATCACAGCATTCTTATCGGCAGACTCAACAACCTTGATTTCTCAAATGACTGCCACGCCTGGTTCGCCAACGACTTCTCAGATAGAGTTCAGTGTGTCAAATCGGAGGGCCTGTTTTCCAGACCTCTGGCAATCTCTATGGCGGTGTCACCACTAGCGGTTCTGGGGGGACCCCCTTGTGGCCCCCCTAAATGTGGAGTATGAAATAATTTTTACATAACACATTTTTGCTATTGCTCTTTTTTTACATTCGTTATTAGACAGTGGCAACGCGGAACACTAATTTAACCCACACAATTTCTGGAGGGACGGCTTTAGGCGGAACACAACAGTATCGTACCACATGCATCTGCAAGTTTTTTGTTGTTGAATGATTATGAACATGGTCTTTTGCCTGCTAATGCCTGCAATGCAGTGAAGAAAACGATATGACAACAATAACGTCTAATGTAACTGGCCCCTCTAACAGTACAACTGGCCCCAGCTTGGCCCCCCCAGTTGAAATGGTCTAGAACCGCCACTGGGTGCCACAGGGTTCTATTCTCGGGCCGACTCTCTTCTCTATATACATCAATGATGTCGCTCTTGCTGCTAGTGATTCTCTGATCCACCTCTACGCAGACGACACCATTCTGTATACTTCTGGCCCTTCTTTAGACACTGTTAACAAACTCCGAGACAAGCTTCAATGTCATACAACACTCCTTCCGTGGCCTCCAACTGCTCTTAAATGCAAGCAAAACTAAATGCATGCTCTTCAACCTAATCGCTGTCCGCACCCGCCCGCACGTCCAGCATCACTACTCTGGACGGTTCTGACTTAGAATATGTGGGCAACTACAAATACCTAGGTGTCTGGTTAGACTGTAAACTCTCCTTCCAGACTCACATTAAGCATCTTCAATCCAAAATTAAATCTAGAATCGGCTTCCTATTTCGCAACAAAGCATCCTTCACTCATGCAGCCAAACATACCCTCGTAAAACTGACTATCCTACCGACACTTGACTTCGGCAATGTCATTTACAAAATAGCCTCCAACACTCTACTCAGCAAATTGGATGTAGTCTAACACAGTGCCATCCGTTTTGTCACCAAAGCCCCATATGCTACCCACCACTGCGACCTGTATGCTCTTGTTGGCTGGCCCTTGCTTCAAATTCGTCGCCAAACCCACTGGCTCCAGGTCATCTATAAGGTCTTTGCTAGGTAAAGCCCCGCCTTATCTCAGCTCACTGGTCACCATAGCAGCACCCACCCGTAGCACGCACTCCAGCAGGTATATTTCACTGGTCGCCCCCAAAGCCAATTCCTTCTTTGGCCGCCTTTCCTTCCAGTGCTCTGCTGCCAATGACTGGAACGAATTGTAAAAATCACTGAAGCTGGAGACACATCTCCCTCACTAACTTTAAGCATCAGCTGTCAGAGCAGCTTACCGATCATTGCACCTGTACATAGCCCATCTGTAAATTGCCCACCCAACAACCTCATCCCCCTAGTTATTTATTTTTTTGCTCCTTTGCACCCCAGTATCTCTACTTGCACATTCATCTTCATCACATCTATCACTCCAGTGTTTAATTGCTAAATCTTTCGCCACTATGGCCTATTTATTGCCTTACCTCCCTAATCTTACTACATTTGCACACACTGTATATAGACTTTTCTATTGTGTTATTGACTGTACGTTTGTTTATCCATGTGTAACTCTGTGCTGTTTGTGTCGCACTGCTTTGCTCCATCTTGGCCAGGTCTACCTGGTTAAATAAAGGTAAAATATTTTTTGTTAATAAACATGAAAGTTTGTAATGGCTGTTTAAAGAAAACTGAACCATGAATTACAGTTTCTCCTGGCCCATAGACTATATACAGGGTGAGGAACCATCTACTATCAAGTTGTAAAATAATGATCTTCTCCTTTAACACGCACGGACCCATGCATGGCTTAAAAAATTTCTATGAATCATTCCTTAAAGAGGCTTCAATTAGCTGCCTGCTGGAAGACTAGACAAGACTTCTCTATTTCTGAAGTAAAATAAAAGAAGAGAAGGATAAGAAACAAACAAACAAAAAGGAGAGGGGGATGGAGACAGAGGCAGATAGAGAAAGATGTAGTCTGGAAAGACATCAGTCGATATTGACAGATTACTGTAATTCTGGCTGTCAGGCCCATCGACCGGTGCAACTCACGCCAATCAATAGCTCAGTCCAGTATCGAACCACGCTGTGCTCCGCGCTGTGCGCATGCACGCACACACACACGAGATTGGACATGGCAGATGAGAATCGCTTTTCACCCCCCTATATTTTGCTTTGTTTTCGAGCATTATTATATATTTTTTTTTAAACAGGGGTTAGAGGGTTGATAGAGTATTTAAAGGGTAGATAGAGAATTTAGAGGTGGGGATTTGGAGCATGTGAGCTTGAGTGGTCACCAGACTCTCACTTTCCAGGAAGATATAAAATAATAATGACTGAAATGGGGAGAAAAGTATAGGTGAAATTACAAATCATTAGCTAAAAGAAAACTGGACTAGAGGGAAAAGTGGTGCTTTTGTACAGATTTGATTTGATTTCTACATGGCATAGAAACTGATGGATGGTTTTTCTACTCACTCCAGGCATAAAATACAGAAGCATTAACATTCATATTAACATTATGTTCATTTTGTAACATCGTTACAAACAGCATTATTATCATTGGACAATATAGAAACAATTTGGCAAAAATAAAGCTACTTAATCCCCCCAAAATGATTTTACTATTCAAAATGATCAACATTAGTGCTAGACAGAGTTCAAAAGCCATGCTATTGGCGATGGTGTGAGTCACCCAAGTGAGGCGAGAGATTAATCGCTACTGAAGCAAATTGCTCTGAATCACTGTGAGGAGACGATGGGCAATGATCGTCGTTTCTCTGCTGGAGAAAAATGCGGTCACCTCTTTGCACCGAGCAGAATGTGATGCTCTACATGTTGAGAAAATGAGCACGGGAGGGGATGAGACATCGATAATTATCGAGCGAGAAGGACGCCGTTCTACCATTATGCCTTGTGAGCCTGCAGTGCAGTGAGGAGCTGGTCTGTGTGGCAATCTATCGCACTCCTCAGAACAGGAGCAAGTCAACATAACAGGAGCTATAGCCGGATTAATTCTACATGCCTTCCACTGTCTCCACAGCAAGGTGACACACACACACACACACACACACACACACACACACACACACACACACACACACACACACACACACACACACACACACACACACACACTTCGACTGATCTCCCTTGCTAGTGCAAAATAACAATTAACGTGACAGCCATGGCCATAGGTGAGGAGAGGCATAACAGATCAGTTAGCGAGTGTGTTGTGTCTTTTTCTCCCCCCCTACACGCAGGGTGCTGGACAGGGTTGTGGTTTGGAGAGTGCTGCCAGGCCATGGCAGGGAGATGGAAAGATGGAGAAGGATACAAGTTCTGGTAAAGGGGGATGAGGGATTTAAGAGCCCTGCTGGCGTTGAGAGCCGTGGCCCGGACCATGGTGGGAAGGATCTTCTCACCCACTATGGCGCCATCGAACAGGGGCCCGAAAAATGGTACCTAGAGGGAGAGAGGGGGGTAGAGTGAGGGAGAGAAGGGGGGGAAGAGAGAGAGGGGGAGGGAGGAGAGAGAAAACAACGCCGTAAGTTACTATTGATTAGATAAAGCCATAACAATAAGAAACTTTATAAAACTATAACAGTGACAAGTGGTTTTCGTCTATCAGATCCCAGGGAATGCAATGTTCAATGCAACATAATGTTTTTGTTATTTTATAAAATTAACCTATTGTTTCAGTGCCATAATTGACTTTCATAAAAGCCAGACCTCTTTTCTGTCCATCTTTCCACATTTCCCCAGACTCTGAAGGGACAGACCCATCTTCTAGCCATATCCATACCGCAATTTAATTCTAAGAATCCTGTTGATCCGATTAGGCCGGACATAACTGAGCAGGAAGCAGGAGTACCACGAGACATTTGTTTTGATTTGGTTTATTTAATTATTACAATATAACACTGCAGCAGGGATAGCTGTGATATTGTCAATTGTAATTTTTCAAAACACAGAAATGTGTCTTTTTAGCTTTAATAAACTCACAAAAATATCCAGAGGGATTGGAAGCCAGGGTCAGCCATTGTGCGGTGCCCCTAGTGCAGTTTAGGAGTTAGGCCTAAGTGCCTTGCTCAAGGCAACAATGGCAGGAAATGGGATCTAGGATACCTTAATGTCAACGTGATGATTAAAACCGATGTAAAACTGTTTTTTTTTGTGTGAACCCACCTCTGGCTTCTTGAGGATCTGGATGCTGTACATGTGGTTCTTCATGGGGTAGATGATGATGAGGACGTCTCCAAACTCCGTAGGGATGATGCCTCTCCTGTAGTCCCGCGAATGCTCAGACCACACAATGTGCACCTCGTCATTCCCAAGATGCCTTAGCTAGAGGGACAGAGGTGAGGACAGAGGTGGGAGGGGAGAGGAGGAAAGAGCGAGAAAGCAAGAGGGTGAGTGTCCCTGTCCAGGAGTCAACGTTGATTTTTTGTGTTTAAAAATTCAAGTTCATGTTATTCATTCACATGGCAGAGGATGATTAAACATTGTCACACATTAAAGTAACTGCCTAATGTTTCCAGATTTCTATGAAATATAACATAAATTACTAACAATATGACTGCAATAGTTTTCCTTTCCATTTTTTTTAAATTATGTATGTTAAAAAGCATATTTTCTGTGTTGGAATGGTGTTGGCGTACGCCAACAACAGAATGGTGTGGGCGTGGTCATTAAAAGTATGCAAGTAGACCGGTGAATGGCCAGCTCATCCTCCTCAGGGAGATGACATGTTCTATGAGGAAATAGCAAACATTTCTGAAACTGTCTATCTGAGATACAAGTTTGAGGTAGGGTTTTTGACGTTTTTTTTCTCCAATTTATTATGCTTTGGCCACAAATAATCTACATGACCAAAAGTATGTGGACAGCTGCTCGTTGAACACCTCATTCCAAAATCATGGGCATTAATATGGAGTTGGTCCCCCCCTTTGCTGCTAGAACAGCCTCCACTCTTCCGGGAAGGCTTTCCACTAGATGTTGGAACATTACTGCAGGGACTTGCTTCCATTCAGTCACAAGCGCATTAGTGAGGTCGGGCACTGACGTTAGACGATTAGGCCTTGCTCGCAGTCGGCATTCCAATTCATTCCAAAGGTGTTCGATGGGGTTGAGGTCAGGGCTCTGTGCAGGCCAGTCAAGTTCTTCCACACCGATCTCAACAAACCATTTCTGTATAGACCTGGCTTTGTTCACCAGCCAACTTCTCGGCTGAGCCGTTGTTGCTCCTAGACGTTTCCACTTCAAAATAACAGCACTTACAGTTGACCGGGGCAGCTCTAACAGGGCAGACATTTGATGAACTGACTTGTTGGAAAAGTGGCATCCTATGACAGTGCCACGTTAAAAGTCACTGAGCTCTTCAGTAAAGCCATTCTACTGCCAATGTTTGTCTATGGAGATTGCATGGTTGTGTGCTCGATTTTATACACCTGTCAGCAACGGGTGTGACTGAAATAGCTGAATCCACTCATTTAAAGGGGTGTCCTCATACTTTTGTATATATAGTGTACAGGTATATGACGAGTCAACAACTTTATTTGGATATGAGTAACAGAATATGAACTTTCAAAAAGTGAGATATTCATTGGGCTGTTACTTTAAGTGAGAGCCTTGAGCTTGGTGTCCCTGATGGAAATTCACTGTCAAAACTCAGGCTGTCTGGGACGGATTCTCATTCTCTCAGGGCCTGTATTAAAAAAAAGAGTCTCAGAGTAGGAGTGCTGATCTAGGATCAGTTCTCCCCGTCCATATAATTTTTGCCATTGTGATCTAAAAAGAAAAACTGATCCTATACGAGAACTACTACTCTGAGACTCTTTGTGAATACACTGTCTAGGACTTCTCCATTCATCCAGGACCATCTTACATTGTCATTGTGTCCTGTGTGGGGCAGGTAGCACGAGTTGGCTGTCTAGGACTACTCCATCCAGGGCCATCCAGCACCATGTCATTAACCTTGAAGAGTGACAGGCGAGAGGTGCCGCCACTGCCACACGCCGCCTCAGACCACAGCACTCATCCATCTTCTCACACTCACTCCATCTTTCTAATGTTCTCTCCATCTTCACATGTTCACTCAATCACTCCGAGGGCCACAGAGAGCCAGGCTGTCACAGACAGTCCCACAAAGGCCACGTCACACTGTCCTGGCCTGGGTCGTGTTCATTAGGTGCAAAACTGAAGAAAACTTTCTCAAAAAAGGAGGGACTACCTGGACTTGTCTAATAAAAAAACCCTCATTTACTTTTCCCGTTGTGTGCCCTAGTGAACATGACCCTTGCCTGTATAGAGAATTCCATTTGGTAAATCGCTCTGCACATGCATACTCAGGCTGACTGGCTCTCGTTCAGGCAAATAAGTGCACTAAGGCTATCCGGAAGGCCAAAGTTAGTTACTTTAGGAGCAGTTCTCTCTCTGTGGGTCTAACCCCAAGAAGTTCTGGAAAACGGTTAAAGACCTGGAGAATAAACTCTCCTACTCACAGCTGCCCTTGTCCCTTAATGTTGATGATGTGGTTGTTACTGACAAGGAGCACATGGCTGAGCTCTTCAACCACCACTTCATTAAGTCAGGATTCCTATTTGACTCAGCCATTCCTCCTTGCCCGTCCAACATTTCCTCATCTCCCACCCCTTCTAATGCGACTATCCCGATGCTTCTCCCTTTTCCCCCCTGTCCCGCTTCAAAGTTTCTCCCTGCAGGCGGTCACTGAGTCCGAGGTGCTAAAGGAGATCCTTAAACGACCCCCAAAAAAACATCTGGTTCAGATGGTTTAGACCCTTTCTTCTTTAAGGTTGCTGCCCCTATCATCGCCAAGCCCATCTCTGACCTTTTTAACCGGTCTCTCCTCTCTGGGGAGGTTCCCATTGCTTGAAAGGCAGCCACAGTGCATATTTTATTTAAAGGGGGAGATCAAACTGATCCTAACTGTTACAGGCCCATTTCTATTTTGCCCTGTTAATCAAAAGTGTTGAAAAACGTATCAATAATCAACGAACTGGCTTTCTTGATGTCTATAGTAATCTCTCGGGTATGCAATCTGGTTTCTGCTCAGGTTATGGATGTGTCACTGCAAACTTAAAGGTCCTAAATGATGTCACCATTCCCCTTGATTCTAAGCAATGTTGTGCTGCTATTCTTTTCAGTTCGCTGCAGCTAGCAACGAACGAGCTGGGCAATGGTGGACTGGACCGTTTTATCTCCATCTCTTCATTCAAAGACTCAATCATGGACACTCTTACTGACAGTTGTTGCTGCTTCTTGTGATGTATTATTGTCTCTACCTTCTTGCCCTTTGTGCTGTTGTCTATGTCCAATAACGTTTGTACCATGTTTTGTGCTGCTACCATGTTGTGCTGCTGCCATGTGTTGCTACCATGCGGTGTTGCTGAATTGTGTTGCTGAATTGTTATGTTGTCGTCTTAGGTTTCTCTTTATGTAGTGTCATGACGTTGGCCTCTGAGTACAGGGAGGACAGTTGACCCCCACCCCCCTTGCACCATCCCCCAACCTACCTTCCCCCACCCAGTCCCTGTGTGAAGGAGTTGTAAAAACTCTAAGAGGAGAATCTCTTGCCACATGGCCCATAGAGAGACACAGGAAATTCTTCCAACTCACAGAATTGGGGAGCCAAGCGACCTTTGTGTTCTGGAGAAAGTATGGAAGATTGGTGAAGAATCCAGCTACGAACTGGTCCGCTTGGTACAATTTTGTGATACTCAGAAGAGACAATATAGCCATATTACCATAAAACTGTTTATATAATAGCCTCAGCGATGAGACTTGCATCCACATGGTTGTATAAAATGTATTAATAACGATAAAGCTATTTGTAATACATTGAGATGCTATGTACTGATGTTAATGTGATAGAATTGTATTTCTGTACCAAGCTTAACCTGTTTGGGATAGGGGGCAGTATTGAGAATTTTGGAAAAAATATGTTCCCATTTTTAACTGCCTCCTACACCAACTCAGAAGCTAGAATATGCATATTATTGTTCAGGTTTGGATAGAAAACACTCTGAATTTTCTAAAACTGTTTGAATGGTGTCTGTGAGTATAACAGAACTCCTATGGCAGGCAAAAACCTGACAAGGTTTCAAGCAGGAAGTACCCTGTCTGACAAGGAGTCGTGCGTCTTGCATCTTTTTATTGAAAAGTAAGGATCTTAGCTGTAATGTGACAATTCCCAGGGCTCCAATAGGCTCTCAGAACCCGCGAAAAACCTGAAGGTTTACGAGGGAGCCTCAGGCTGAAACACATTATCACCTTTTGTAAGTGGCTGCTCAGAGGACCTTTGAATGAGGCGCGTGCACGATTCGCTCCTGAGGAGAAATTTTATTCGGCTGTTTAGGCTCAATGCATATTCCCGGTCAGAATATTATCACTTATCTACGAGATAAATGGCATAAAAATTGGTTTTAAACAGCGGTTGACATGCTTCGAAGTACGGTAATGGAATATTTAGACATTTTTGTCACGCCAATGCGCCATGCGCGACACCGTGATGAAGCATTCTGATAGTGTCTAGAACTCACGAACAAAACGTCGCTGTTTGGATATAACGATGGATTATTTGGGACCAAACCAACATTTGTTATTGAAGTAGAAGTCCTGGCAGTGTATTCTGACGAAGAACAAGCAAGGTAAGAACATTTTTCTTATAGGAAATGTGATTTTGGTGGAGGCTGACCTGGGTGGGTATCTAAATAGCTAGCCCTGTGATGCCGGGCTATGTACTTAGATTATTGCAAAATGTGCTTCATCCGAAAAGCTATTTTAAAATCGGACATATCGAGTGCATAGAGGAGTAATGTATCTATAATTCTTAAAATAATTGTTATGCTTTTTGTGAACGTTTATCGTGAGTAATTTAGCAAACTGTTAGTAAATTCCCCGGAAGTTTGCGGGGGTTATGCTTTTTCTGAACGTCACATGCTAATGTAAAAAGCTGTTTTTTGATATAAATATGAACAGACATGCATGTATTGTATAACACAATGTCCTAGGTGTGTCATCTGATGAAGATCATAAAAGGTTAGTGCTGCATTTAGCTGTGGTTTGGGTTTATGTGACATGATATGCTAGCTTGAAAAATGGGTGTCTGATTATTTCTGGCTGGGCACTCTGCTGACATAATCTAATGTTTTGCTTTCGTTGTAAAGCCTTTTTGAAATCGGACTGTGGGGTTAGATTAACGAGATTCTTGTCTTTAAATAGCTGTAAAATAGTCATATGTTTGAGAAATTGAAGTAATAGTATTTCTAACGATTCAAAAATCGCGCCACTGGATTTCAGTGGCTGTTACGTAGGTGGGACGAGTTCGTCCCACATGCGCCAGAGAGGTTAACTCAGTCATCGGCACGCCCCCAGGGACACAGACAGGACCAGGCGTCATTTGACAAGCCTGTTCTATGGTCACCATAAAACCCACCCTGAATTACATTTCTAAGAGACCAGGCCTCCACTCCATTGCGAGTTGGCCAATAGGTTTGACCATCCAAGTACATCTACTGAAAGTGAACCATACCACGTGGTTAACTTTTAGACTATCGATATCGACGGAATAAGAACAAGTCTTTGATATTAATTAATAGTCTGCAGCTAGAAATTATATCATTGAACGCGAAGACCAAGGAAACATCCATTCTATAACGACATTAATGAATGTCGCTTTGAAAGATCCATTCTAACAGAGAGAGAGAGAGAGAGAGAGAGAGAGAGAGAGAGAACTCTCCAACAGAACGACTCTTCAACAAGGATCCCGACGACACACTGAGCGTAAATATATATTGATTGCAATTGTTCCCAAATGAGTGAGCGTTCATGTGCAATTGATTAGCATGTCAATTGTTAATATTAATGAACTCTGTGTACCTCCTCAGCTGAACATTTTATGACCCATTGTTCTACAAGACACCAGCCATGCCTGTTTTAGACCACTAGGGCACATTACTCTACCAATTCTTTGTGATGATAATTACTGTTTGTATACTTTATGTGAATTACTTAGTTTAGTAAATAAATGATTTTAAGACAATTGATGTATGGATGACTCTTAGTAAAGACTGGGTTCGTGCAGATACAACAATTTACGACGTTTGGAATGAGACTGGACGCGAGGTAAAATACACCATTTAAACCAGAAGATAATCGGCCTATACTATAATATAATATATAATGTTATAATATAGGAAAGTTATATTAGGAAAATAATAACTTTGGATTCTGAATATTTTCCTTGGTGCCCCGATCTCCTAGTTAATTACAATTAAACGATGAATCAGTTTGATCGCGTGATAATAATTACAGGGAGTTAATTGATAAACATGTCTTCAGTTTAATGGTACCCCAAAAACACGACAGTAGTGTCGTCCTTCTTGTCGTGATGTGTGTTTTGTCCTATATTTTTTAATCCCAGCCCCAGTGCCCGCAGGAGGCCTAGTAGGCCGCCATTGTAAATAAGAATTTGTTCTTAACTGACTTGCCTAGTTAAGGTTAAATAAAAAAATAGCACCTCCGTCTCATCCTCCGCTCTCAACCAATAGGAAACTATTATTCTTTCCTCCCAGCCAGTCACAACATCTAATCCTCATCCATTGCCAAGCAGATAGTGGCTAGCTGCTGCTTGAGCCATCTTTCCTTTAATATTTCACATCAGCAGCCCTCATTCATAAATCCTTGGTCCATAAGACCCAGAGGGTGTGTACGTATTCTCAGCCTTCAGTACGCCTGTCACTGTCTGTCACGTGGTGGGCTGAGGGGAGATGGGGAAAACAAACAAATAAATATGCAAGGTGTGTGTGTTTGAGTGTGACTGTGTGTGTGCGCGTGCTTCCCTATGTGTGTGTGCCTGCTGGCCGCTCTCGCTGGCTGAGCTGACACGCTTTAGTGTCTGGTTAACATGGTTTAGTGTCTATCTGCAGATCGCTCTGTTGGATAGCGTCTCCTCCAGCCTCTCCAAATCCAATCAGCTGCTGAGGAGTCATGGTAGGAGTTTAACCAGGGGGACAGCCACGGCCAGATCTAATTTGGCTACATTATGGCCATGTGCAGCGCGGACCACCGGGTGAAGGGGGAGTGGGAGCAATGCTCCAGGTGACGAGTCCCAAATGTCACCCTGTTCTCTATATAGTGCACTACTGAGCTCTAGTCAAAAGGTAGTGCACTATATAGGGAATAGGGTGTAATTTGGGATGAACAAAGGGGTTTGGGGGGGCCACCACCACCCGCACGCACAAACATCACTTTGTTGCTATACATACACACCTAAATCGTAGCAATGAGTTATGAGCAGAGTGGTGAGCGCAGATGCAGAACATGAAGACAGAAAGGCCTTTCGGCGGGCTGGAGGGCTGGATGAGTGATTTCAGACATGAGATAGGAGACGGTTATGTGAAATACAGTGGTTTGATTTTTTTTCTTCATCTTACACTCATATCAAGATGAGAAATCGTCGCCTCACTTTGAATCCTTATGAAACTATGCAGTATTTGTTTTTTTAATGTATTATTTCTTACATTGTTTCCCCAGTGCACATCGCCCACCGCTCCCGAGTATACTACTTGCCAATATCCAGTTTCTTGACAACAAGGTAGATGAAATTCGAGCAAGGGTTGCCTTCCAGAGAGACATCAGAGATCGTAACATTCTCTGTTTCACAGAAACATGGCTCCCTTGGGATATGATATCCCGGGCTTCTCCATGCATCACACCAACGGAGATAAACACCTCTCTGGGAAGAGGAAGGGCGGGGGTGTATGCTTCATGATTAACGACTCATGGTGTAATCATAACAACATACAGGAACTCAAGTCCTTCTGCTCACCCGACCTAGAGTTCCTCACAATCAAATGCTGGCCATATTACCTTCCAAGAGAATTCTCGTCAGTTATCGTCAAAGCTGTGTACATTCCTCCTCAAGCAGACACCAAGCGGGCCCTAAAGGAACTTCACTGGACTCTATGTAAACTGGAAACCATATATCCTGAGGCTGCATTTATTGTAGCTGGGGATTTTAACAAAGCAAATTTGAGAACAAGGCTACCTAAATTCTATCAGCAATTTGATTGCACAGCGCGAGGGTAATACACTCGACCACTGCTACTCTAACTTCCACGATGCATACAAAGCCCTCCCCTGCCCTCCATTCGGCAAATCCGACCACGACGCCATCTTGCTCCTACCATCTTATAGGCAGAAACTCAAACAGGATGCACCAGTGACTGGTCTGACCAATCGGAATCCACGTTTCAAGATTGTTTTGATCACGCGGACTGGGATATGTTCCAGTCAGCCTCAGGGAATAACATCGACCTATACGCTGATTCAGTGTGTGAATTTATAAGGAAGTGCATTGGAGATGTACCCACTGTGACTATTAAAACCTACCCTAACCAGAAACCGTGGATGGATGGCGGCATTCGCACAAAACTGAAAGCGCAAACCACCACATTTAACCATGGAAAGAGGACTGGCAATATGGCCAAATATTAACAGTGTAGTTATTCCCTCTGCAAGGCAATCAAACCAGTGAAATTCCGGTACAGGGACAAAGTGGAGTCACAATTCAACGGCTCAGACACAGGGTCTACAGCAAATCACGCTACAAAAAGGAAATCAGCCACGCCACGGACACTGACGTCACGCTTCCAGACAAACTAAACACCTGCTTTGCCCGCTTTAAGGATAATACAGTGCGACCGTCGCGGCCCGCTAACAAGAACTGCGCCCCCCTCTCCTTCTCCGTGGCCGACGTGAGTAAAACATTTAAACGTCGCAAGGCTGCTGACCCAGACAACATCCCTAGCTGCGTCCTCAGAGCATGCTCAGACCAGCTGGCTGGTGTGTTTACAGACATATTCAATCGTTCCCTATCCCAGTCTGCTGTCCCCACATGCTTCAAGATGGCCACCATTGTTCCTGTACCCAAGAAGGCATAGATAACTGAACTAAATTACTATCGCCCCGTAGCACTCACTTCTGTCATAGTCAAGGATCATATCACCTCACCGGCCACCCTAGACCCAGTTCAGTTTGCATACCGCCTAATAGGTCCACAGACGATGCAATCGCCATCACACTGCACAATCCCATCTGGACAAGAGGAATACCTATGTAAGAACGCTGTTCATTGACTACAGCTCAGCATTCAACACCATAGTACCCTTCAAGCTAATCATCAAGCTGGAGGCCCTGGGCCTCAACCCCGCCCTGTGCAATTGGGTCCTGGACTTTGACGGGCCGCCCCCAGGTGGTGAAGGTAGGAAACAACATTTCCACCTCACTGACACTCAACACTGGGGCCCCACAAGGGTGCGTGCTCAGCCCCCTTCTGTACTCCTTGTTCACCCACGACTGCGTGGCCATGCACGCCTACAACTCAATCATCAAGTTTGCAGATGACACAACAGTAGTGGGCTTAATTCCCAACAACGACGAGACAGCCTACAGGGAGGTGGTCCTGGCGTCCCTCACAACGCCAGGACAGCGGAGTCAATCACCACCTTCCGTAGACACCTGAAACCCCACCTCTTTAAGGAATACCTGGGATAGGATATAGTAATCCTTCTAACCCCCCCTCCAAAAAAAAGATATAGATGTACTATTGTAAAGTGGTTGTTCCACTGGATATCATAAGGTGAATGCACCAATTTGTAAGTCGCTCTGGATAAGAGCGTCTGCTAAATGACGTAAATGTAAATGAGGTGAGGGCACTTGGAGTGTGGTGCCAGGAAAACAACCTCTTTCTCAAAAAGTTAACAAAACACAAGAGATGATAGTGGACTTCAGGAAACAGCAGAGCACCCTCCTATCCACATTAAAGGGACAGCAGTGGAGAAAGTGGAACGTTTTAAGTTCCTCTGCGTACACATCAAGGACAAACTGATATGGTCCACCCACGCAAACAGTGTGGTGAAGAAGGCGCAACAGTGCCTCTTCAACCTCGGGAGAATGAAGAAATTTGACTTGTTACCCAAAACCCTGACTAACTGTTACAGATGCACAATTAAGAACATCCTGTCAGGCTGTATAAACGCCTGGTACGGCAATTGCACCACCCTCAACTGCAAGGCTCTCCAGAAGGTGGTGCAGTCTGCACAACGCATCACCGGGGGCAAACTACCCGCCCTCCAAGACACCTATAGCACCCGATGTCACAGGAAAGCTGCTTCTACACCTGCATTGCTTGCTGTTTGGGGTTTTAGGCTGGGTTTCTGTACAGCACTTTGTGACATCTGCTGATGTAAAAAGGGCTTTATAAATACATTTGATTGATCTTTTTTGTTTTCAATCAAAGACAACAACCACTCGAGCCACTGCCTGTTCAGACCACTACCATCCAGAAGGCGAGGTCAGTACAGGTGCATCAAAGCTGGGGCCGAGGGACTGAAGAACAGCTTCTATCTCAAGGCCACCAGACTGCTAACCAGCAATCACTAACTCAGAGAGGCTGCTGCCTACATGGAGACCCAATCACTGGCCACTTTAACAAATGGATCACGAGTCCCTTTAAACAATGCCACTTTAAATAAATGTTTACATACCCTACATTACTCATATCATACGTATATACTGTATTTTATACCATCTATTGCACCTTGCCTATGCCGCTCGGCCGTCGCTCATCCATATATTTATATGTACATATTCTCATTTACCCCTTTTTGATTTGTGTGTATTAGGTAGTTGTTGGGGGAACTGTTAGATTACTTGTTAGATATTACTGCACTGTCGGAACTAGAATCACAAGCATTTCGCTACACTCACATTAACATCCGCTAACCATGTGTATGTGACCAATAAAATGTGATGTCTTAGAGGTCATCTGATGGATTGGATGCCTGTTAGTTCACATTATCAGCAGTGTGAGTGAGTAAAGACAAGCAAGCTATCAGTGGCGTTTCAACTCTTGTTATTAAACCCCTCAAATCAGACTGCGATAAAAGACACCCCTCCTCTCTCTAACCTCCTCACCCAAGCCACTGCAGAACAAGGGGAAGAAAATTAAAACTCACAGCTAATGATCCGTCTGCTTATTACTGGTCATTAGACACCACAATGTTTCTCTGGTACATTTACATTTTTATCATTTAGCAGGTGCTCTTATTCAGAGCGACTTACAGTTAATGCATTCATCTTAAGATAGCTAGGTGGGTCAATAGAGATCCTGGTTGAGACAACTACATATCACATTACCCTCCTCTACTACACTAACGTTACTACGAAATGACTACTGCAGCCATTGGCCTACTAAGAAACTGTGTGCACAACCAGCCACTTCAATATTCCCCTCCTGTCTGCCTGCGTTCATTAATGAGTATATTATTAGTATTAGCAGCACCTTAGCATCCGGTCAAGGCTGTGTGTGTGTGTGTGTGTGTGTGTGTGTATCGCCCCTATTGAAGACGTATGCCAGGGGAAGTGAGGGGACAGCTCTAATGATACTTCATTGTTCATTCTGCATCGCCGCGGCGATCTATAGCTACAGGCCCTCTGTATCATCGGCCACCCCGGCCTCACAGCCAAACTCATTACAGCTAATGCCCTCTGTTCCCTAATTACATTTCTGCCTGCTGAAAAATAATAGCAAGACAGACGGATATTTGTAGAAGAGGAGAAAAACAAGGGAGAGGTGATGTCTATTTTAGGTTAAGAGTGAGAGAGAAGTAGGGTGAAAGAGCGAGATGCTTGCATGTTCCAAAGGGAATGAGAGAGAGAGAGAGAGAGATGCTAGCATGTTCCAAAGGGAATGAGAGAGAGAGAGAGAGAGAGAGAGAGATGCTAGCATGTTCCAAAGGGAATGAGAGAGAGAGAGAGAGAGAGAGAGAGAGAGAGAGATGCTAGCATGTTCCAAAGGGAATGAGAGATAGATGCTAGCATGTTCCAAAGGGAATGAGAGAGAGAGAGAGAGAGAGATGCTAGCATGTTCCAAAGGGAATGAGAGATGCTAGCATGTTCCAAAGGGAATGAGAGAGAGATGCTAGCATGTTCCAAAGGGAATGAGAGAGAGAGAGATGCTAGCATGTTCCAAAGGGAATGAGAGAGAGAGAGATGCTAGCATGTTCCAAAGGGAATGAGAGAGAGAGAGAGATGCTAGCATGTTCCAAAGGGAATGAGAGAGAGAGAGAGATGCTAGCATGTTCCAAAGGGAATGAGAGAGAGAGAGAGAGAGAGAGATGCTAGCATGTTCCAAAGGGAATGAGAGAGAGATGCTAGCATGTTCCAAAGGGAATGAGAGAGAGATGCTAGCATGTTCCAAAGGGAATGAGAGAGAGATGCTAGCATGTTCCAAAGGGAATGAGAGAGAGATGCTAGCATGTTCCAAAGGGAATGAGAGAGAGATGCTAGCATGTTCCAAAGGGAAAAAGTACAGAGGCAGAATGAGGTGAGAGATAAAGAAGAGATAGAAGGAGAAAGGGCTTCATGAGAGAGAGGAATAAAGGGAACCATTTAAGGTGAGAATATATTTTCTCCCTCATTGCCACTGTAGCTGGAAGGAGATGGAAGTTCCTCTCGTCTTCTGTAGCAACCCATTGCCCCTGTAGCTGGAGGGAGATTGAAGCTCCTCTCGTCTACATTAGCAAAACATGGCATGTTTCTCTGTGGGGCTCAAGTCCACACAAAAACAGCTCTCTGCAGGTAGAAATGTGACCCATCTGAGAGAGCTCGACATATAATGGTTAAGTAGTGGACTGGACAGAAAGGTCAGTGTGTTTTTGTTCCGCATTGTATGAGTTGGGGGATACAGAGAATCACTACAGAGTGGTGTGAGAGTGGTGTGAGAGAGACAGAGAGACAGAGAGAGAGACGGAGAGAGAGACGGAGAGAGAGACAGAGAGAGAGACAGAGAGAGAGACAGAGAGAGAGACAGAGAGAGAGACAGAGAGAGAGACAGAGACAGAGACAGAGAGAGAGAGAGAGAGAGAGAGACATTGGGTCTCTCTCTCTGCAGGGGAGCAGTGAGAGCATCTAAAAAGGCAACACAGAATAACCCACCCCCTGCTGACTGGATGAAAGGGAGTGAGAGGGACATAGACAGACATGGCTGCGGTCCAAACACTTAAAAGACACACCCTATCCGCTCACCCCTCAAATTAAGTGGACACTTCTGATGACGTATCATGACGTCTGACAAGTATACACTTGCAGGGCAAGGGGCGAAGGAAGGAATGATTTTTAAATGGACCGCCCTTGGCCAATCGTTCATCCCGCGATGATTGTTTTCAGCCTGAGGTAGCTTGTGGGTGCTTTATATGCGCTACAGTCAATTATGAGAATTATGTCTACTAATATTAAATATATCATTCTTAATATACGCCTAATGTACGATAGCTAGCAAATTAATTTGCTAACTAATGTTAGCCTGCCTAGCTGGAACTTCTGGAGGAGAAAAATGTTTGTCTACAATTTCCAAAATATAACCAAACAAAAACATATTTACGAGACGTGTTTGTGCCGTCATGTGCATTAGTAGCACAATTTCTAACTTATTTGTTACTTACACTTGTATGACTTCTCCATTGATGTTGTTTTTAAGTTTTTGTGGACTTTTCTTAACGGATGTACAATCGTCGCGAATTGAATTTTGGGGAGTTTCAGGCCCCGGAGTGAACATAATTATACACTCGCAAAGCTGACTAAAAACGAGGGCTGAGGGCCTTATGTTGCAAACTTCCCTTGCTTGGCTAATCTTTGGACCACCCTCCAAGATGATGAAGGGATTCCCCCAATGGCATAAGGCGAGGGTAAGTGGACGAGGGTGAGTCTTAAGTGTTTGGACCGCAGCCCTAGTGTGTTTATCTCAATAAAAGTTCATAACAGGGTTGCAGTCAGACATGATCTTTTTCACATAGACACCAACTACCATTCATAGAACACCATAACAGACCTTTTTGTTGAGTGAGTCGTCTGAGTCGGGGGGCATCCGCGTGGAGACGTGGAACATGACCTCAACGGTGGAGGTAGCGAAGTAAGGCGTGGTCAGACCAGTGCTCTTGTTCCTCTGAAGACCTCCCATAAAGCCACAGTGACTGGTCAAGTTCACCTGGAATACAGATCATCAAACTTCCATAAGATACACTAAAGCAAGAAGTGGGCCATCAAAGTATTTTCAGTGTTCTAAGTCAGGCACAGAAAAATATAACTCAATAGTAATATAACTCGACAATATAACTCGACAAAACGAATGAATATTGAAAAAAAACAGGTAACCACGTTAAGAAAACCTGCTCTTTCCATGACAGACTGACCAGGTGAATCCAGGTGAAAGCTATGATCCCTTATTGATGTCACCTGTTAAATCCACTTCAAATCAGTGTAGATGAAGGGGAGGAGACAGGTGAAAGATGGATTGTGTACATGTGCCATTCAGAGGGTGAATGGGCAAGACAAAAATATTTAAGTGCCTTTGAACAGGTATTACAGTGGTTGCTCAACTAAAAGTTTTGAGATTATGCTGCGGGACTTAGAAGTAATTTGCGGTTTAGTACGGTACCCTGCGTCACTGCTTCATTGCTCCAGAACAGCACTGATTATGCTTACTGGAAAATACTCTTTCAAAATTAATGGAAGAGGCAAGTGGAAGGGGGAAAAGACAGCACTGCTCTGAGACAAGCATGGGGACTGGTCTTGATAAATCAATGAGATTTCTATTTTCACTGAATCTCCGTTTGGGTATTGGTTAGACTCCAATTAGGGTGTGGAAATGTTATGCTCTTAGTACTGTAGCCTACTCCCGACTGGTCACGTTGTACAGCTCCATATTTTCCTAACGGAAACACTGAGGGTTTATTTTTTCTTGGAATAGAAACATCATAATATTAATCAAATTAATTAAGCAAAATTTCTTAAAATCAATCCCATATACTATGTTCTTACAAAAAAAGGTTTTAAATTCTCTAGTACAGCCAATATTGAAGACTGTCAAATGCTTCTCAAAGATGTTAGTGCTAGTTTGACCACCAGAGGACTAGCATTAATGGCTGACAATTAAATAACGTGCCATAGAATTCTGCGGCAGCCCGCAAGGTGGGCTCCAGTATGATGCAACTTTTACAAGAAAAAACACTGTAGGTGCCAGGTGCACCGGTTCATGTCAAGAACTGCAAAACTGATGGGTTTTTCACACTCAACAGTTTCCTGCATCAAGAATGGTCCACCACCCAAAGGACATCCAGCTAACTTGACACAACTGTGGGAGGCATTGGAGTCAACATGGGCCAGCATCCCTGTGAAATGCTATCGACACCTTGTAGAGTCCATGACCCAACGAATTGAAGGGGGTGCAACTCAATATTAGGAAGGCGTTCCTAATGTACAGAGATGCTGAAAGGTTGTAATGGAGAGAGAGGGGTCTGTCTTACCTCCCAGCCCAGCCCAGAGACAAAGTCCTCGTAGGCCTGACTCCCCCTGGTATTACACAGGATAGAGTGCTTGTCCTCCTGCCCCTCCGCCACGTAAAACACGGCTATTTTGTGCGTCTCTCGACTACAGGAAAAGATGGCGAATGAGAGAAAAGATAAGGAACAAGAAAAAATATATAACAAACATAAGGAAACATTTTCATTGTTCCCTAAAAGTAAAACAGAATGAGGAAGAAGAACCACTAACATACCACTGCCTGGAGTCGAGGTTCTTAAGCTCTCTAAGCAGCTTCTCGTTCTTCTTCAGGAGATGGAAGTTGCTCCTATAACAGAGAACAACAAGTGTATAAGCCATTGGCATAAAGAATTGTGACATAGCCTACAGATTCTATTTACAACGCAGTGATGTCTTGGGAAAATATTCTAAAGTATTCGGAAGCTTGACAGCAACAAGACACTGAAAATGGACAATAAAGTATACATTTTATTCTATTCACAACAACATTAGCCAAGCCTGTCCTCACTCCCTACAGGCAGACAGTGATCAGGTGATTAGGTCTATACTGCACAGATATTCACTAAGTAGCCCTCAGACTTCTCCCTCTGCCTGCCGCAGACTACCTCTCCATCATTAGCAGGCCCACATGTCTAATTGGCCTCCTCTTTGTTTTTGTCACAGCATTTCCTGGAACATCAGACCAATCGAGTCAAACCACAGCCAAATAAGTGTTGGCAGGAATTCTGGGAAATAAATACAAAATCCTTATCACAGTATTTAGCTAAAAACACGAATACACTGCAACTTTATAGCATGCGATGGACAGACAGCTCGAGATCCTGAGAAATCAATACACTTAGATCTTAGTTACCACCCCGGTGTAACAACACGCCAGATCTGGAGCTTTAAAACGTTGCCTTATTTCCCCCAATCTGGAGTTTGAACATTAGCTGATTAGGCCTGGTGAAGTTCGAACAGAAGGGGGGAACAATGACTGCTCATGTAAAAGGCACGACTACTTTTTAAAAAATGACTTTGTTTCATGGTCTTTTTCCTCCTCCCTCTCACCATTTGAGTATGGGCCTATTTATTAGCTTGTTACAATGTAAGGGTCTTAATTATTTCCATTGAAAGTGAGCCATTTCAAAGGCGGCAATCAGGAACCGCACACTCGTTCGCCCACGCACCGCGGTATGAATGCCAGAAGGAGAGCAAGCGAGAGAAATAAAGAGAAAAAGAAAACACGAGCAAGACAATGGCTCATTAAAGGCTATCTCCTCCTGACTCCTTTCTGCTCCCTCAGTAATTGAGGAAAAATGTACTTACTACGACTGTGATGTGGTTGTGTCACCGAGCTATCTTAAGATGAAATCACAAATGGTTAGTCGCTCTGTATAAAACCATCTGCTAAATTGCTAAAATGCAGTCGATCCAGGGTTTCGCAGGAATACATTTTTAATAACATTTGGCCACAAAAATATTAGATTTTGCTGTGGCAATTCTGACATTTTGCATGGCAATATGAGATGATTTTGTAAAATCTGTCGCTAAAAAAAGGCGCTGAAGAGCTTGACTGAACCATAATATAATGTGCAGTGATTGGTTGAAAAGCAAGCCCTCGCTTTGTGCTGTGGTGATGGGTCAGTTTTACGCAACAATATCGCTATGATTTGATCGTTTTATGTGGAAATATTGTGGTGACTGGTCAAATTTTCATGCCCTGCGATTGCAGAATTACGGAATCCGGTAGGGACTGAAAATGTAAAATGTTTGGTATATTTTACATTTTCAGTCCCTCCAGGAGTCTGTAATTCTGCGATCGCTACAGTTGCAGGGCTCTGAAAAGTCTCTCTGTGTTTGTGTGTCCTTTTATTCTCTCTTTGCATGATGTGAGTAGGCTAATATACTGAACACAAATATAAAATGCAACATGCAACAATTTCAAAGATTTTACTGAGTTACAGTTCATATAAGAAAATCAGTCAACTGAAAAATGTATTAGACCCTAATCTATGGATTTCACATGACTGGGAATACAGATATGCATATGTTGGTCACAGATACCTTTAAAAAAAAGTCTATCTGGTGTGACCACCAACATAAGCACTTTTTGTGCTTATGTAAAATTTCCTGGATCTTTTATTTCAGCTCATGAAACATGGGTCCAACACTTTTTTTTGTTCAGTATAAATTAATGTTCTAGTCCCTCTCCCTCTATTCTACTGGTAAGATGACCTCTCATATACATAAATCTGTTAAAGATATATTTTGTGAAAGAGTAATGAATGGGAGAAATTAATGAAAGGGGCTATTTTTATGTCAATCATTGCTCCTGGATAGATGGATGTGATCGCTGATAAACACAGCCATTAGGGCTCAATGTGACGCGCCATTTCCATTTAGCCCAATTAGTTCTCATCATTAAAGATCCAGCCTCCATCTCTAGTAATACAATAGATAATACTTCAAAGACATCAATGAAAAAAGCCATCAGAAATAGCTGCTTCAGGAAATGGATCTATGTAAAGTAATATACGTAAAGTGTGGTGATAATGAGGTGGATGAGATGACCATATGAGTAAGTGAGCGAGAGAGAAAGAAATAGAGAGAGAAAGAGATGCGGACGGGCTAGCTACTCTAATCTGATTATAATAAATCTCAGTGACGGGCTGAGAGACAAACAAGGCTGGCGGTAACAGTGACACATGGTGCATTTTTTCCACCCCCATCTGAATATAGCACAGCACCTAGAACAAGTTGAAGGTCCATCATCACATACCCATTTTCTACAAGAGTCTACTGGATCTCTCCAAATGTGCCAGTTCTGTAAACAATAGGCTACCTGCAGAATAAAGCTATTTTGCCATAACAACTTTGAATCAACTGTAGACTATGATTTTGGTCATGTTCAGTAGGGCACACCGTAATAAAGCATATCCAAACTGAAAAAGGGCTTTTCAAATTGAACAATTTTGGGTAATACATTGCCTTCAGAAAATATTCAAACCACTCTACTTTTTCCACATTTTGTTGTGTTACAGCCTGAATTTAAAATGAATTCAATTGAGATTGTGTGTCACTGGCCTACACACAATACCCCATAATGTCAAAGTAGAATTATGTTTTTGCTCACTGTGTGCAATAATAGTGTTTATCATGAATTTTTAGATCCCTATCTCATCTCTGTACCCTGCCCATACAATTATCTTTAAGGTCCCTCAGTCGAGCAGTGAATTTCAAACACAGATTCAACCACAAAGACCAGGTTTTCCAATGCCTCGCAAAAAGGGGTACATATTGGTAGATGGATAACATTCTTAAAAAGCAGACATTGAATATCACTTTGAGCAGAGTGAAGTTATTAATTACACTTTGGATGGTGTATCAATACACCCAGTAACTACAAAGATAAAGTGCATTCGGAAAGTATTCAGACCCCTTGCCTTTTTCCACAGTTACAGCCTTATTCTAAAATTGATTTAAAAAAAATGTCCCCCCCCTCATCAATCTACACACAATACCACGTAATGACAAAGCATTATAAAAAAATATATATATTCAGAGCCTTTACTCAGTACTTTGTTGAAGCACCTTAAGCAGCGATTACAGCCTAGAGTTTTCTTGGGTATGACGCTACAAGCTTGGCACACCTGTATTTGGGGAGTTTCTCCCATTCTTCTTTGCAGATCCTCTCAAGCTCTGCCAGGTTGGATGGGGAGTGTCGCTGCACAGCCATTTTCAGGTCTCTCGAAAGATGTCCGGGCTCTGGCTGGGCCACTGAAGGACATTCCGAGATTTGTCTCGAAGCCACTCCTGCATTGTTTTGGCTATGTGCTAAGGGTCGTTGTCCTGTTGGAAGGTGAACCTTCGCCCCAGTCTGAGGTCCAAAGCGCTCTGGAGCAGGTTTTCATCAAGGACCTCTCTGTACTTTGCTCCGTTCATCTTCCCTTGATCCTGACTAATCTCTCTGTCCCTGCCGCTAAAAAACGTCCCAACAGTATGATGCTGCCAACACCATGCTTCACCGTAGGGATGGTGCCAGGTTTCCTCCAGACGTGACGCCCTAGACGTGGCTCTTAAGAGATCTTGGTCACCTCCCTGAGCAATCTCCCCCGATTGCTCCGTTTGGCCGGGCGGCCAGCTCTAGGAAGAGTCTTCCATTTAAGAATGATGGAGGCCACTGTGTTCTTGGGAAACTTCAATGGTGCAGACATTTTTTGGTACCCTTCCCCAGATCTGTGCCTCCACACAATCCAGTCTCAGAGCTCTACGGTCAATTCCTTTGACCTCATGGCTTAGTTTTTGCTCTGACATGCACTGTCAACTGTGTGACCTTATATAGACAGGTGTGTGCCTTTTCAAATCATGTCCAATCAATTGAATACATTTTTTATATCTGAGAATTAACCAATGGTATCAGGCTACACCTGGCCATGATTACAAACACCTGTGTGTGTCCTCTGACATGATATAAACTAGTAACCACGCAGTGTTTGTCATTATACCCTGATGAAGACAGCTTGTCTGTCGAAACGTTGGTTATTAGGTTATTCAATTATTGCATCGGATCTCCTAGAGTGTGCGGCTCTCCTTAATTTTTCAAGTGTTCTACTCCACTAGCCAGCACCTTGCCTAAATAGGTGTGCGTTTCTTTCGCCTCTAGATCAATCAATTTAATTTACCACAGGTGGACTCCAATAAAGTTGTAGAAACATCAAGGATGATCAATAGAAACAGGATGCCCCTGAGCTCAATATCGAGTCTCATAGCAGGGGGCCTGAATACTTTTGTAAATAATGTATTTCTGTTTTTTATTTAAAATATTTTTGCAAAGATTTCTAAAAACCTGTTTTCGCATAGTCATAATGGGGTATTGTGTGTATAGATTTTTATTTATTTAATCCATTTTAGAATAAGGCTGTAACGTATCAAAATGTGGAAAAAGGGAAGAGGTCTGAATACTTTCCGAATGCACTGTATACAGACGTCCTTCCTAACTCAGTTGCCGGAGAGGAAGGAAACCGCTCAGGGATTTCACCATGAGGCAATTGTAATTTTAAAACAGTTACAGAGTTTAATGGCTGTGATAGGAGAAAACTGAGGATGGGTCACCATTGTAGTTACTCCACAATACTAACCTAAATGACAGAGTGAAAAGAAGGAAGCCTTTACAGAATATAGATATTCCAAAACATGCATCCTGTTTGCATTAAGGCACCAAGGTAAAACTGCAAAAAAAATGTCCTGAATACTAAGCTTTATGTTCTGGGCAAATCTAATAAAACACATCACTGAGTACCACTGTTCATATTTTCAAGCATTGTGGTGGCTGCATCATGTTATGGGTATGCTCGTCATCGATAAGGACCAAGGAGTCTTTTAAGGATAAAAATAAACAGAATAGAGCTAAGCACAGGCAAAATCCTAGGAAGAATACCTGGTTCAGTCTGCTTTCCAACAGGGGCAGCAGATAGCCTAGTGGTTAGAGCGTTGGACTAGTAACCGGAAGTTTGCAAGATTGAATCCCCGAGCTGACAAGGTAAAAATCTGTCGTTCTGCCCCTGAACAAGGCAGTTAACCCACTGTTCTTAGGCCGTCATTGAAAATAAGAATTTGTTCTTAACTGACTTGCCTAGTTAAATAAAGGTAAAATAAAAATAAATAAAAAACACCGGGACAGAATCACCTTCCAGCAGAACAATAACCTAAAATGCAAGGCCAAATATACACTGGAGTTGCTTACCAAAATTAGATTCAATGTTCCTGAGTGGCATAGTTATATTATTGAATTAAAAATCGTCTTGAAAATATATGGCAATGATCGACAACCAACTTGACAGAACTTGAAGAATTCTGAAAAAAATTGGCAAATGTTGCACAATCCAGGGGTGGAAAGCTCTTAGACTTACCCAGAAAGACTCACAGCTGTAATCGCTGCAAAAGTTGATTCTGACTTGTATTGACTCAGTGGTGTGAATACTTACAGTATGAAAATGAGATATTTCTGTATTTCATTTTCAATAAATTTGCAAACATTTCTAAAAACATGTTTTCACTAAGGCATTATGAGGTATTATGTTTAGATGGGTGAGAATAACATTTATTTAATAAATTTTGAAGTCAGGCTGTAACGCAACAAAATATGGAATAAGTCAAGAGGTATGAATACTTTCTGAAGGCACTGTACCTCCCAGTTTCAAAAAGTTTTCTCCTGTTGTGTGCCCCACTGAACAGGACCCTGGTTTGTGGTGTGGTGTGTCTCTCTCACCTCTTCTCCCAGGAGTTCATGCCCAGGATGTTGAGTAGCAGCCTGCAGTAGTAGAAGGCTGACTGGGGCCTCTGAGGCCCTGGCTCCCCTTGCTCCACGGCCCTCATGTTCAGCCCATTCCCCCTGTGCACCGCAAAGTCCCTCTCCTCTGCACACTGCTTCAGGATGGCGTTGATCACGTCGTTCTCCTGCTTCTCCGACACGCAGACAGGGGGTGGGGCGGGGATGTTAAGGAGGCCTCCGGCGCGCTGAAGGCACTCGGGGCTGGAGTAACCCAGGTACTGCAGCATCTCATCTAGAACGTCTTCTTCTCGCAGGGAGTTCCAGGACGGGACCGCCTCGCGACACACACGCTTAGCCTGCGGGGCCATGAGCTCCAACACACCTTCCACTTCCTCCTCTTCCTCCTCTCCTTCCTCCTCCACAGCCTCCCCTTGCTCCTCCTCTCCCAGCACCACCACCTCCTCTTCCTCCAGTGCTGCCCCCTCTTTCCTCTCCTCTTTTTCCTTCTCTATAGGGTCTCCAACCCAGTTCTTCTCCTTCTCCCCCTCTGTAGTCATTCTCTCTGTTGGTGTGTTACTGTAGAGGTGCAGGGGCTGATTGGGAACACCACAGTGAGGTGGCCCGTACAGCACAGCCGAATCCCACGAGTGTTTTCCGGAGATGTCTCGGACGATAACCCTCACACAGGCACTGGTGGTGGTGAGGCCTGCAGACATTCCTCCACCAGGCACACCATCCTCAGCACGGACCTGCAGACAGGATAGGAGGGTGGTGCCATTCAGGACAAAGAACTGTAGGTTGGGCCCGTCGAAGAGCTCTGGGGCCAGGTCAGGGCTGTCGCTGTAGGGGTTGTCCATGTTCTCACACACCTGGCTGGTCAGGGTAGCAGGGCCTCCAGACATGGGGTAGTGCCCAAGGTGGTTGACCAGGTGGGTGATGACTGTCCTGGCCGCGATGGAGATCAGACCGTGCTGGATACGGCTCCGCACTACAGGGGGAGAGGAAGAGAGAAATAATAAGGAGATAAAGAGATGAAGAGCTCTAGAAACAACAACAGGGGGATATAATGGAAACTGTTTAATGTTGACATTGCATCATTTCTCAAGACCAGTTGCAGCATTTCTCAAGACCAGTCCAATAAACAGGAGAAAAGATAGAAAAAGCCAGCCAGCCAGCCAGCCAGTCAGTCAGTAGATAACATATGTATCAGCTCAACCCAGTGGGACCAGGTATTTCAAGTGTTACCCTCCAACAGAGGATAAAGGGATGAGGGAATCAAGCCAATCAAAAGTAAAATGCTAGACACCAGCTACAACAACGCCAGACACCAGCTACAACAACGCCAGACACCAGTTACAACGCTAGATACCTCAATGGTTCCAATAGAGAATATTTTTACATTTCTGGGTGGCACCATGCAGAGTACAATCTGATGCCATGACACTCAGTGTTCTACCAACCGTTTCTTTCCAATAAGCATAATTACAGCCCCACAGAGCTACATAAACCCTGAGTGAGGCATTACAGGGAAAAGGAATGTGACTATCGACAGGACAGGAGGACAAGTTTCTCTCTCTCTCGCTCTCTCCCTCTTCAATAAAATCTAGGGGGGCCTTTAAGGCACAGATCTTTCTTGCAAAAGCATTTTTTATCTCAATGAGACAAAACTATGTAAATAAAGGTTAAATCTCTCCCTCCCTCCATCTTTCCTCCGATACCCCAAAAGAAAAGGAAAGGAATGAAATTAACAAATAAATTGATAGATCGGGACCGGAGGGAAAAGGGGAGTTAGTTGCTAAGGAAGGAAGCATGCCTCACAAAGTGCTCCAATGATTAGTCATTATCCCCTGCTGGGAAAAGCTGCAGGTGTCCCCTGCTGCTCTGAATCTAACACAGGACACATAGGAGCCTAGCTGCATTCACATCACACCCAGTCCATAGGAGAAGGAATCAGAGTAGGGGAGAGGTAGAGATTAAGACAGAGGAAGAGAAGAAGAGGGCGTTACGTTCTTACCCTCAGTGACAGGCTGTAGTTTGGAGGAGCGTTCTGAGTCAGGGGAATGGAGGGGCTCTGGTTCCTTCAGACTCTCCAGTAGCAGGAAGGGGTCGTAGTCTGGACTGGTCAGGTCTGACAGGTTCATAGGAAAATACCTAGGGCTGTTGAAGTTCTGGGCCCCATACACACAGCCATGCAGCACCTGGGGGGGAGAAGAGGGAGAGTGGGAAAGAAGAGTAAGACCCAAGAAAACAATCAATGAACACTACTGCACTATTTCATATGACTGTAGTTTTCTATAGAGAGAAATGAGAGAGAGAGTGCGAAAGAATAAGAGACAGAAACAGAGAGAGAGACCGAGAGAGAAAGGAGAGAGAGAAAAGAGAAAGAGAGAAAGAAACTTGAGAGGTGGAATCCTTATCGGAAATAAGTAATTAAATGATCTGCTGATCCCGTCACAGTGTGTTTCCGTGAAGAGAGAGAGAAAGGGCGGAAATGGGAAAAGAGGATGCTGTGATTGAGTGCTGACAACGGAGGGAGTGAGTGAGTGAGTCTGGGTGTGCTCAGTGCCAGCTGTAGCATGCATTAGGAAGGAGGCCCCCCAGTCTGTATTAAAGGTGTAACGCAGAAGTCCTGAACTCCATTAGGAAATGAAAGAACACTAAACACAAAAGAAGTGCTACTCCATGGGTCAGGTTCCACACTCCACTGTATGCTTTGGTCAATGCTAAGCAAAGTAAAGACGGATATGTCGGCATCAAACACTGTCTTGAAGTATATCAACTCAAAAAGCTACTACATAAAGTTACTATTCACAAAGCTACTACTACTACAAAAGTATGGGCAAGGGTTCTACTGGGCATACCTTGTAGATACAGTTGAGGACAGACTTGTCTGGCTTCTCCTTGTCAGGGCTGAGGGTTTGGACAGGCTGCAGCAGAGTCTTAGGAGGCAGAGCCATCACCCAGTCCAGCAGGCACAACAGCAGAGACACCACCAACTAGGGACAGGAAAGCAAAAACACAGTTTGATTTCATAAATAAAAGCAGAGAACAAAATATTGTATTATGATGAGGAATAATTTCTTCATTGAGCTTCTGCAAGAAACATGTCAGGCCGGTATACTGTAAATAGAAAAGCAACAGTTGTGATCTTGTATTATTACCAGCTCTCCATGTGACTAGGAGAGTTGTGTATGAGGAGAAGTGACATACCCTCTTGTCCAGTTCATGAGGCGAGGATTCTGTAGTGGGAAGCAGGTGAGTGATGGTCGCTATGAGGATCTGAAACAACAGTTAACATGTTACTGTCATTCAAAAAGGATACTCTTCAAAAGCTCCAACAATAGTTGACATACTTCATTATTAAAATGGACATGCCAATTTACCTCAACTATTTTCTTTGGAGTGTCGAGTGGGAATTTCTGAAGGTCATCGACATAGTTTATGAGCAAGTGCAGAATGTCGGAGGCCACCAGCGCGACAGTTTTATTTGGAAACTGAAAAACAAAAGCGACACAAACACGCACGCAATTGAGAAAAGTGTAAGGGGCTCAGGGAGACGACCCACCACCTCCTCCTCTCCACTGTGACCCTGCCTCAGGAAGACTGCAGAGTGCTTTCCAGAGCTGCAGGCCAGGGCCAAGGCGCACACAAAACAATTGTCCGGATCACCAGCCATCCCATTTGATTGGATAACAATATGGAGAGGAGTTAGAGAAGGGAGGGAGCACCCTCACTTCAGAAGACTGAAAAATAACAATTCCTTGAGGTGGGTGTTGTACGTATTCTTCATGGGATTAGCCTTCGCCTTCTGTCTGAGCAGAGTGGAGAGCACACAGAAGCCAAAATGTTGACAGTCAGGCCAGATTTAGCTGGGTTGGAGTTGTGTGTGGTGGGCCAGACCAAACCAGCCGGTACTGTCTGTAAGCTTCTTCTGGCTACTCAGTGCAGAACATCTTTCTTCCACACCAGGCAGACTGGCACTGCTGTAACTGTGCCAGTCAACAACACACAGACCAGGGCAGGCCACAGGGAGATACTGCTTCTGCTAACCAGGGACTGCTACAGTACAATTCCCAAGGCAAGGGATGAAGGCAAGCCAACACATTTCAAAATTCTAATCACTGTGCGTGGCAGATGACTCCAACAGCATCAATAACACCAGGGTTGTGGGTTCAATTCCCATAGGGATCACATATACACTACCGTTCAAAAGTTTGGGGTCACTTAGGAATGTCCTTGTTTTTGAAAGAAAAGCACATTTTTTTAAATAACAAATTGATCAGAAATACAGTGTAGACATTGTTAATGTTGCAAATGACTATTGTAGCTGGAAACGGCTGATTTTAAATGGAATATCTATATAGGTGTACAGAGGCCCATTATCAACAACCATCACTCCTGTGTTCCAATGGCACGTTGTGTTAGCTAATCCAAGTTTATAATTTTAAAAGACTAATTGATCATTAGAAAACCCTTTTGCAATTATGTTAACACAGCTGAAAACTGTTGTTCTCATTAAAGAAGCAATAAAAACTGGCCTTCTTTAGACTAGTTGAGTATCTGGGGCATCAGCATTTGTGGGTTCGATTACAGGCTCAAAATGGCTAGAAACAACTTCTGAAACTCGTCAGTCTATTCTTGTTCTGAGAAATGAAGGATATTCCATGCGAGAAACTGCCAAGAAACTGAAGATCTCGTACAAAGATGTGTACTACTCTTTTCACAGAACAGCGCAATCTGTCTCAAACCAGAATAGAAAGAGGAGTGGGAGGCCCCGGTGCACAACTGAGCAAGAGGACAAGTACATTAGAGTGTCTAGTTTGAGAAACAGACGTCTCACAAGTCCTCAACTGACAGCTTCATGAAATAGTACCCGCAAAACACCAGTCTCAACGTGAACAGTGACGAGGCGACTCTGGAATGCTGGCCTTTTTTTTTGCAAAAAAAAGCCATATCTCAGACTGGATAATAAAAAGAAAATATTAAGATGGGCACAAGAACACAGACAATGGACAGAGGAACTCTGCCTGGAAGGCCAGCATCCCGGAGTATCCTTTTCACTGTTGACATTGAGACTGGTATTTTGCGGGTACTATTTCATGAAGCTGCCAATTTTTTTAATCCATCAGATATTGACTAAATTATAGCACAGAAAAAATGTTACTGGCACAGAAAACTTTGGTGGGAATTCAGGTATTCAATTTATTTTAAAATGTCATTTTTCTTAGAATGCAGTCATATATATATTTTGTAATATTATCAGGTATTTTGTAAAAACAATATGTTAAAGAAATTATATGTGCACTTATCTATACAGAGGGGGAAAAAAGCATTTGATCCCCTGCTGATTTTGTACGTTTGCCCACTGACAAAGAAAGGATCAGTCTATAATGTTAATGGTAGGTTTATTTGAACAGTGAGAGACAGAATAACAACAAAAATATCCAGAAAAGTGCATGCCATAAATTGTATAAATTGATTTGCATTTTAATGAGGGAAATAAGTATTTGACCCCCTCTCAATCAGAAAGATTTCTGGCTCCCAGGTGTCTTTTATACAGGTAACGAGCTGAGATTAGGAGCACACTCTTAAAGGGAGTGCTCCTAACCGCAGCTTGTTACCTGTAAAAAAGACACCTGTCCACAGAAGCAATCAATCAATCAGATTCCAAACTCTCCACCATGGCCAAGACCAAAGAGCTCTCCAAGGATGTCAGGGACAAGATTGTAGACCTACACAAGGCTGGAATGGACTACAAGACCATCGCCAAGCAGCTTGGTGAGAAAGTGACAACATTTGGTGTGATTATTCGCAAATGGAAGAAACACAAAAGAACTGTCAATATCCCTCGGCCTGGGGCTCCATGCAAGATCTCACCTCGTGGAGTTGCAATGATCATGACAACGGTGAGGAATCAGCCCAGAACTACACGGGAGGATCTTGTCAATGATCTCAAGGCAGCTGGGACCATAGTCACCAAGAAAACAATTGGTAACACACTACGCCGTGAAGGACTGAAATCCTGCAGCGCCCGCAAGGTCCCCCTGCTCAAGAATACATATACATGCCCGTCTGAAGTCTGCCAATGAACATCTGAATGACTCAGAGGACAACTGGTGAAAGTGTTGTGGTCAGATGAGACCAAAATGGAGCTCTTTGACATCAACTTAACTCGCCGTGTTTGGAGGAGGAGGAATGCTGCCTATGACCCCAAGAACACCATCTGCACCGTCAAACATGGAGGTGGAAACATTATGCTTTGGGGGTGTTTTTCTGCTAAAGGGACAGGACAACTTCACCGCATCAAAGGGACGATGGATAGGGCCATGTACTGTCAAATCTTGGGTGAGAACCTCCTTCCCTCAGCCAGGGCATTGAAAATGGGTCATGGATGGGTATTCCAGCATGACAATGACCCAAAACCCACGGCCAAGGCAACAAAGGAGTGGCTCAAGAAGAAGCACATTAAGGTCCTGGAGTGGCCTAGCCAGTCTCCAGACCTTAATCCCATAGAAAATCTGTGGAGGGAGCTGAAGGTTCGAGTTGCCAAACGTCAGCCTTGAAACCTTAATGACTTGGAGAAGATCTGCAAAGAGGAGTGGGACAAAATCCCTCCTTAGATGTGTTCAAACCTGGTGGCCAACTACAAGAAACGTCTGACCTCTGTGATTGCCAACAAGGGTTTTGCCACCAAGTACTAAGTCATGTTTTGCAGAGGGGTCAAATACTTATTTCCCTCATTAAAATGTAAATCATTTCATAACATTTTTGACATGCGTTTTTCTGGATATTTTTTGTTGTTATTCTGTCTCTCACTGTTCAAATAAACCTACTATTAAAATTATAGACTGATCATTTCTTTGTAAGTGGGCAAACGTACAAAATCAGCAGGGGATCAAATACTTTTTTCCCCCACTGTACATACTAATCAGACATAATATCACTATTAATCAGAGTGTTCATTTTCAGAAGGTGATTTCATTTCTGCGTATCTAATTTGTAAACATATCCATCTTAATAAATTATAACTTTTTTATATTACCCAAAAAATGAACACCCATCAAAATAAAGTTATCTTTCTTCTCTTTCTTGTGATGCAAGTGTCAAGGCGATGTGTTATATCCTAGATGAAGCTTTAGCGACGTTATAGACGCCCAATTCAGCCATTATCGGAGTGCTTGACAGGTCATTACAAAAATGGTTGTAACGTTAACAGGAAAAAATGACAGGCACAAGAGTCGCAGGAGTAAAATGAACGCAATCAATCCAGTACGCTTTAAGTGACTAGTGGATTTTTCAGCTCAAACATAGGAAGTAGATGGCTGAAAATGACAGCTCCTCATGTGAGGCATGGGCATTGTTAACAATATATTCCATTTAGCAGAAGTGGCATATTACTATATCAAATAGAGCTGGTTACCTTTAGAGTGACACAGATGACGTTGAGGGCTTCTTTGATCTGAGGGTGCTGGGTGCCGTGGACCAACTCCTCACACAGCCAGATACCCAGACTGCACAGGGCCACACACCTGACGGGGCCAAACACAACATAACACAACTCCCGTTCATTTTCCATTGGGCTGTTTTTTATTTAACGGACCCAAATGACATACATTAGCCCATTATAAATAGCTTTAATATTTTGAGTCACAGTTGGTAACCAATAAACACAAATACACATACATAAATGCATAATCAACTAACAATACCAATGTCAGTGTGATATTGAATGAGACTAACAGGGACAATACACAGGGAAGACTACAGTATAACCAAGGCCAGCTTGTATTAGTCACCAGAGCCCATACAGTGACACCCTCCTCCCCATTCCCTCGCCTCATTTTTCTTACAATAATCTGCTGCTTGGCAGATGTCTTCCTCCAGTCAGGGACAGGCAAAGACTGTGTCCTTTATGGTACCCTATTCTCTATACAGGCCGCTGGTCAGAAGTAGTGCACTATGTCGGGAATAGGGTACCATTTGGTTGTTTGGTTTGTGGGGATGGGTGGTTGTGGTTTGTTGGTGGGGATGGGTGGTTGGTTGGTTGGTTGGTGGGTGTGGGTGGTTGGTTTGTTGGTGGGGATGGTTGGTTGGTTGGTCTTCATACCTGGCTGGGGCTGAAGGCTCATCTATGGCTGAACTCAGGATGTGTTTGATGATGTGTTCCTGAAACGAAGGACAGGGTCTATCAATAAATGATAAATGAATCAATAATTAACTGATTGAGAGATGAATGCACCCATCAGCCTGTTTTATTCTCCACTGAACAACAGGTGTGCTGCTAAACCACACACGCAGGCGCACACACACAAAACAGACTCTCTACTGGCTGAATTAACCGGTGTTTTGTCATTCACAACCAGACCCAGGCTATCAGATGCCATAATGTGAAATTCTCTGTCCAAATATGAAACACTCTTATGCATGAAATTAGCTCTTTAACCAGCAATCAACAACAACATGCGGCACAATAACAACGAGGCCCTGTGAATGGGCGCCTGGGACATAGCTGATCACCCACTAGAGAGTTAGATACCCTAGCACTACTTCTCCCTCAGTACCACAGGGGGAAGAAATGAAAAGGTAATAGGGTTTAATGTGGGTTTGATACAACATCAAACAATAGGTGGCTTGGGTGGTCTAATGGTTACCAGTGGTCAAGTGGTCTAATGGTTACTAGTGGTCTAGTGGTTACTAGTGATCTTGTGGTTACTAGTGGTTACTAGTGGCCTCGTGGTTACTAGTGGTCTCGTGGTTACTAGTGGTTACTAGTGGTCTCGTGGTTACTAGTGGTTACTAGTGGTCTCATGGTTACTAGTGGCCTCGTGGTTACTAGTGGTCTCGTGGTTACTAGTGGTCTCATGGTTACTAGTGGTCTCGTGGTTACTAGTGGTCTAGTGGTTACTAGTGGTCTCGTGGTTACTAGTGGTTACTAGTGGTCACCAGTGGTCTCATGGTTACTAGTGGTTACTAGTGGTCTCGTGGTTACTAGTGGTCTAGTGGTTACTAGTGGTCTCATGGCTACTAGTGGTCTAGTGGTTACTAATGGTCTAGTGGTTACTAGTGGTTACTAATGGTCTAGTGGTTACTAGTGATCTTGTGGTTACTAATGGTCTAGTGGTTACTAATGGTCTAGTGATTACTAGTGATCTTGTGGTTACTAGTGGTTACGTGGTTACTCGTGGTTACTAGTGGTTACTAATGGTCTAGTGGTTACTAGTGATCTTGTGGTTACTAGTGGTTACTAGTGGTCTCGTGGTCACTAGTGATCTTGTGGTTACTAGTGATCTTGTGGTTACTAGTGGTTACTAGTGGTCTCATGGTTACTAGTGGTCTCGTGGTTACTAGTGGTCTCATTGTTACTAGTGGTCTCATTGTTACTAGTGGTTACTAGTGGTTACTAGTGGTCTAGTGGTTGGTGCCGCCACCTCCAGTATATTAATACCGGTGTGAATGTGGGTAATAACCTCAAACCCCACTGCCATTTGACACACTGTGTCCCTCTCCTATCTTTCCAATATATCCCTCTCTCTGACCATCGGTTCAATAAAATCACACAAACTACCATATCTTTAAAAAAATATAAAAACAATCAAAAAGCAATAGGGGCAATAAATAAATGTTCAATAACCAACCGTGGAGCGGTACCTACAGGTTGAAGCAATAGAATAAAGCAGGTTGAAAATGTAGAGTTAACCGACCACCCTACATGAGGACAGTTACCTTAACGTCTCTGAACTTGGTTATGACCACGTCAGCGGTGGTGGGGTGTAGGGCAGGCAGCTCCTCATATAGGTTAGGGAAACACACCAGAGAACCCAGCAGGATCTGAGCCTCCACCCGTGGGGCCTGACAGTGACAAACAGGGGGGCAAACTCAGAAGACTACAGTGTTGAAACAGATCATTGAACTGTACTGGGGGAGGTGTTGTGTGGTGCATCCAGAAGTATGTGTACAGTATATTGAAGCAGGTTTTCTGATTCAAAATGAGGGGAGAATTAAAACACCTCAAAATGTAAAGTGAATCTGCACTTAAGAGAAGAAACATAAGTCAGTCAGTCGGCCAATAAGTCAGTCAGTCCTAACAGACATCTTTTCCAGTGCATTACGATCATAATCAGAGAGATAGTGAATTGCAGCAGTGTTGTTCTCACATTGAGGGAGGAGCAGGCTGTGACTCTGCTGGCTGCGATGATGAAATCCAGGATAAGCATGGTGGCTCCAGGCAGCCCGATGGAGAAGAACCGAGGAGAACAGTGCTTAATGATGGTGTTCACTATGTCCTGAGGAACACAGAGGGAACAGTATTTAACAGAGGGTAGTGATAACTGCAGCCAACACACTCTCTCTCTCAGTCTTCCTCTCCCTCTCAGAAACACACAAGCGCACGAAAACACACACACCTGGTCGACGTGCATAAGGCCACAGTGCATGATGTTGTAGAAGTGTGTGAGGAAGTCTGAGTTGGGCGATACGTCCTGCCTCCTCTTCATGATCTTACAGATGAGTTTGTAGGCGTGTAGCTTCCCCTGTTTGTACCTCTCTGTCAGCATGGTCGCCTGTACAGGGGACCAAGTGTTAAACATAATACATTTTATATTTGAGATTCTTCAAAGTAGCCACCCTTTGCCTTGACAGCTTTGCACACGCTTGGCATTCTCTCAACCAGCTTCATGAGGTAGTCACCTGGAATGCATTTCAATTAATAGGTGTGCCTTACCAAAAAAGTTAATTTGTGGAATTTCTTTCCTTCTTAATGCATTTGAGCCAATCAGTTGTGTTGTGACAAGGTAGTGGTGGTATACAAAAGATAGCCCTATTTGGTAAAAGACCAAGACCATATTATGGCAAGAACAGCTCAAATAAGCAAAGAGAACTGACAGTCCATCATTACTTTAAGACATGAAGGTCAGTCAATCCGGAAAATTTCAATAACTAAGTGCAGTCGCAAAAACCATCAAGCGCTATGTTGAAACTAGCTCTCATGAGGACTGCCACAGGAAAGGAAGACACAGAGAAGACAGCAGAGTTAACTCTGCTGCAGAGGATAAGTTCATTAGAGTTAACTGCACCTCAGATTACAACCCGAATAAATAACAGACACATCTCAACACCAAATGTTCAGAGGAGACTACGTGAATCAGGCCTTCATGGTCGAATTGCTGCAAAGAAACCACTAAGAGACTTGCTTGGGCCAAGAAACATGAACAATGGACATTAGACCAGTGTAAATCTGTCCTTTGGTCTGATGAGTCCAAATTTTAGATTTTTGGTTCCAACTGCCATGTCTTTGTGAGACGCAGAGTAGGTGAATGGGTGATATCCGCATGTGTGGTTCCCACCGTGAAGCATGGAGGAGGAAGTGTGATGGTGTCGGGGTGCTTTGCTGGTGACACTGTCAGTGATTTATTTAGAATTCAAGGCACACTTAACCAGCATGGCTACCACAGCATTCTGCAGTGATACGCCATCCCATCTGGTTTGCGCTTAGTGGGACTATCATTTGTTTTTCAACAGGACAATAACCCAACACATCTCCAGGCTGTGTAAGGGCTATTTGACCAAGAAGGAGAGTGATGGAGTACTGCATCAGATGATCTGGCCTCCACAATCACCCGACCTCAACCCAATTGAGATGATTTGGGATGAGTTGGGATGCAGAGCGAAGGAAAAGCAGCCAACAAGTGCCCAGCATATGTGGGAACTCCTTCAAGACTGTTGGAAAAGGATTCCAGGTGAAGCTGGTTGAAAGAATGCCAAGAGTGTGCAAAGCTGTCAAAGGCAAAGGGTGGCTACTTTGAAGAATTTAAAATCTATTTTGATTTGTTTAACACTTTTTTGGTAACTACATGATTCCATATGTGTTATTTCATAGTTTTGATGCCGCTATTATTCGACAATGTAGAAAATAGTAAAAATAAAGTAAAACCCTTGAATGAGTAGGTGTGTCCAAACTTTTAACTGGTACTGTATGTTACCTTCAAAGTACATGTATTTTATAACGTAATGGAACAGTGAGGGGTAATACTTACTTTGAAGAGCCAGGGGGTGAGGATCCGGAGGGGAGGGATGAGGACCGGGGGAGGAGGAGATGACTGGTTGTCCAGAGAGATGCCCAGATTATCTCTGATCTGATGAGAGAGGGAGGAAGGAGAAAGAAGAAAGAAAAGAGAGAGTGAGAGAAGATAGGAGAAAAAGAAAGAAAGGAGAGAGAAAGAGAGATAAAGAGTAAATTAATGTCGTGAATGAGTGTCTTACATACATTGATCCAGTAACTTCCATTCTTGTATTGAGTACACAGTCTGATTCCCGTATGGTTCCTCACCTTGGCCAGGTTTTGCCACAGCTCACAGAGGTAGTCAAAGACTTGCGCGTGGATCTCTGGGTCCTTAATGGTGTTCACATCACCCAGAATGCCTAGCATCCTCCGCCACATCACCGTGGCAACGTCAGCGTGCCAACCGGTCAGGGAGCCACCAGCCATCACACTGCAGTCCTCTGTAGGAAACTCACTGGTTTCTGAGAGGAGGGAAAAGGGGGACAACACTTTTGAGTACACTGTTAGTATGTAAGTAAGGCTGAGTGTGTAGTGTGTTTGTGTTGTGTGACAAATAGGTTTGGGACCATTTAAGTATGGGTAGTGACTAGATAAGCCAGTTACTATGGAGAGCAGTGTGGGTGTGTGTGTATTACCCAGGTCATCAGGAGTGTGTAGTACAGAGTGATGTAGTTTCTCATCCAGCTGCAGGTCCTCATGCTGCAGCCCTATGTGTTCAGCGGTCAGGGTGGCTGGAGACGGGCTCTGTGAGCAGGAACCACCCAGGGAATGCATCGGGGACGCACTCTCTGAACCTGGATGGAGGCACACAGAGATTGATGTAATGAATTAGGTAGACATTGTATAATAATAATTTACTGGATTGAATCCATATTTTATCATGGATTTCTATGAGCTTTGCCAGATGATCAAATTAATGTGGGAAAGTCACTAAGATGTATAAAAGGGTGAGTGATGTGGACATTGAAAGCCGATGTGTTCTGATTTGTGAATCTGCAACTCTGACCTGTGATGGTGTCTGCAGACAGGCCTTGCTGACTCAGACTGCTGGTCTCTGAGTCTGTGTGTGTGTGTGTGTGTGTGTGTGTGTGTGTGTGTGTGTGTGTGTGTGTGTGTGTGTGTGTGTGTGTCTCTCTCTCTGACCTGTGATGGTGATGGCGTCTGCAGACAGGCCGTGCTGGCTCAGACTGCTGGTCTCTGAGTCTGTGTGTGTGTGTGTGTGTGTGTGTCTCTCTCTGACCTGTGATGGTGATGGCGTCTGCAGACAGGCCGTGCTGGCTCAGACTGCTGGTCTCTGAGTCTGTGTGTGTGTGTGTGTGTGTGTGTGTGTCTCTCTCTGACCTGTGATGGTGATGGCGTCTGCAGACAGGCCGTGCTGGCTCAGACTGCTGGTCTCTGAATCTATGTGCAGGGTGGTGAGGCTGGACAGCTCCTGTTCCTCTGCAGTCTGGGGCACCCCTCCAAGGCTAGCGTTATCCTGGTCCAAAGACCCCGCACCACAGCCATCCAGACCAAAGCTGAAATCTAACAGCATAGTGCCACCCAGTGGTCAGTACAAGTAGTAGTCCTCCAGCATGTCAAGAGCAATATACAATTCACGCCCACTCCGATCTACTCCCACTCCACCACAATCCACTCCAATCCCCTCCACTACTATGTTACTTAGTTACAGAACCAGGTTTTTTACACAACCAATATGCATGCAAAGCAAGTGTGAGCTAACTGATATAAATCATGATTTATAACCTGTGATATCCTCAAAAACACGAGTCACTGATTTAACGAGATGTGATGTCACCTGTGGTGATGTCACTTACTTTCCAGCTTGCAGTTGGCGTACTGGAAGGCGTTGAAGGAGTCTGATTGGCTGTCGGAGCTGATGACGTCGCTGCTGCTGGCGGGGGAGGTCCACTCAGAGGGCACACCGGGGTCGTCCACGGGTTGTGTGACGTTCTGACGGTCCAGGAGCTCCGGCAGGTCTTTGGGGATCTCCAGACTACCGGGGCTACTGCCACGCCTCGTCATGCCCTGCAGAGAGAGGTAGAGAGGAGAAGTTAGTACTCTAATGTTTTGACTAAACATATAGAGAGCATGAGCTGAGAACATTCACTTATTCACTCAGCTCAGAAATTGTGTGTGTGCACGCGCATGCGTGCATGAGAAATGAAAAATAAAATTGAAAGGTGATTTACAGAGGTGCCTCTCGCTCGCAGACGCTCTTGGATAAATTCGTCCATCAGGTCTCCAAAGTTTTGGTTGCCGTTATCACTGGACACAGCACGCGTCGTCTGACTAGGGTCCTCCTTGTTGCCTGTGTTCAGGCAGAGAGCAAAGGACACACACGTCACCCCACTGTCAGAAGATACTGACACACACAGCTACAAGCATCTTCACATGTTTATCCTACAGATCTCAACACAACACCATTGGACTAAAATATTGAATGCATGTCATTCCTATAGGCAGTGGATAATGTTAAGTTCAGAAATGTATGCCTGTGTAAAAGTATCAGTCAATAAAGTAAGGTAACTGGTGTTGTATGTGCTGTTAAATAGAGATTAAGAATTAAGGTAACTGCTGCACAATTCTCAACGAAACAACCTTAAAGAAAATCCAACCAACACAACTGAGTCCAACCAGTAAAGCGATGCAGGAGTTACTCACATGCATGCAGTCAGAGAGAGAGAGAGAGAGAGAGAGAGAGAGAGAGGGAGAGAGAGAGAGAACCTTGTCTTGTCTAAGCCATGAGTACAGCCCACCACAGAACAGAACAGAGATTAGTCTAGCTATGTAAAATGCACTGTGGTTGGGTGAGGGAGCAGTCAGTTAGTCTAGCTATGTAAAATGCACTGTGGTTGGGTGAGGGAGCGGTAAGTTAGTCTAGCTATGTAAACTGCACTGTGGTTGGGTGAGGGAGCGACCAGTCAGTTAGTGTGTTAACTGGGTAGCCAAGGGAAACTGAAAGATGAGGCAGCATACATATGAAGGCCATGATACATTAATTAACAGTTATTGTATTCACTTAAATGTTGAGCTGGATTGTCAAAGAGAAGCAGAGGGCATAGACTATGTCCCCATCCCGTGAAATTTCTCTGGTTAGTTTGAACTTTCAACTGTGTTTATGTTCTAAACTAGTGACCTGCCATTAAAAATGTGTGTTTCTACTGCCCTAAGAAGCCACTACTTCATGTTCTGCTAACCCAAAGATTATGGCAAGCTGTGTCAACTGCCAATGTTAAAATAGTATCTAGCTACTCCAGTGAAATTTAGTGGAAGAAAAAATAAGAGACATTGGACTTTGTGGTAGAGTGTCATTGAAGTGACTCAAGAGGGCCCAGCTCAATGCGTGGTGCTGAAATCCTATTCTCCATCAGAACGGTTATACTGCCCCCACCTGTTAGGAGGTATATTGACATGTGGTTATTAGAGCATCAGCTTAGACTATAGGACACAGATACATTTCCCAGTTTCATGTATATATGGAAGAAATGGACTTCATAGACCAGTATCATGCTACACTATGTGTTCTGTGTCAATTTATCAATGTAAATGAGTTAGATAGCCAGTTTTGCCCAGTAGATTTGCCCTCAGTGTGTGCAGTGAATGTGTTGTACAGTGTTGGGTTGATATGATAGAGAAGGTGGAGGGGGAGGTGTGAGGCCGCATGCATCATTCAGGGAAGGAAGAGGAGGGGCAGAAGAGATTTAGTCAAAGAAGCTGTAGGAGGAGGGGAGAGCCATCCCAAGAGGAGGGGTCTTTGGCCGGGCTTTGGTTCTTTTTTGGGATCGTGTCTGCTACTTTAAAACAGGAAAGACAAAAAAAAAAGCTTAAATTCAATCCGCATTCAGCAAAAACAGTTAATAAAGAAAACTGAAAAAGATGGAGGAGATAGAACGGTGGTGCTTTGTGTTTTTGTTTCATTTTGTAGTTTGTTTTTCCATGTTGTGGTAGTGCCTTGGAGCACAGCGACGCTCCTCAAGTCTCTCACCTGGTGCTTTCTTTCCAAAATAGCCCAATACATGAGTGTACAGGTCCCTCAGGGGCGCCTCTGTGGCCACGCCAGGGGCTTTGCTCTGCCGCTGCGGTGATGCGGAGCCGGTGGCGTGGGCCTTGGGCTTGGAGAGAGCATGGACCACAGATTTATACACACCGCCCAACAGAGCCCCCTGCTGCTGCCGAGAAGGACTGATCCCTGACTCCGCATCCTGGGACCTGGACCGGGTCCCACGAGGCCGAAGGGAGGAGCGCCCCAGACGGACACGTCCTGGCTCTGTCGCATGACCCCCCACTCCACTGGCCTCCCGTTCCGGCTGCTCCCCGCTTCCGCTCACCCCCTCCCCTCCTGAACTCTCTTTACCCTTTGACCCCCCCAACCCTGCCCCAGCCCTTCCAAACCCCACCCCTCCTACAGGGCTGCTGAAGTGGCCGAGGCGGCGCAGCCTGGTCCTCCAGTAGGCCTCCTTGGAGTCTAGAGGGTTGTGGAACTGGACAGACTCTGTGGAGGGCCGGAAGCTGACGTGTACCCCTCCCCCTGCCCCATGGTGCTTTTTGGGCCTACCCCGGACCAGCCTGGGCTTCAGGGAGTGGTGGAGGTTGAGGGACTGCTGCTGGGGCTGAGGGGCCTGTTGGCCTGAACCTCCTGTTTCATTATTATACTCACACTCTGTGGCGTCTTGCCTGACCAAGTGGGGCTCTTCCCTATTCTCTGTTCCCCGAGTAGTTACCTGCTGGTCAAGACTAGAGCTCCCCCTGCTGATCAGCTCCCAGTCATCACTCTGTTCCAAACACTCATAGATACTCTTCTCAGCAGGCTGCTGCTCTGCCTCTGTACTGTTCTCTTCTGCTGAGTTTAAGATGCTATGCTGCCTTACCTGGACCTGTCTCCTGACCTGCTGTGACCCTGACTGTACCATCACAGTGCGACCCTCCACAGCGTCACTAGGGCCACCCCTCTCCCCCTCTCCACCTCCCTCCTCCAGGCTTATGTGCATCAGGTACTCCCTGAGAGAACTAAGCAGGTCCTCCTCCCCCTGCATCTCCCCCTCCCCATCTCTCTCAGAGGACTGGGTGGAGGAGGAGGAGGCTCCACCACATGTCCAGTCAGGGGCAGGGGGGCGGGGGCCTATCATCTGCCACAGGTAGTCATAGATGCTATCCCCCACTTCCAGAGAGTCCAACCTGCTACCTGGGGCTGTGTGGGGGTTGGGGGGGTGCAGGGAGTGGCTCCTGGAGGAGCAAGGGGGGTGGTGGGTGTGGTGGGGGGCAAAGACAGCGGTGATGGTGGAGTGAGAGGGGGGACTGTCAGGGACAGGAAGTGCACCTTTGACCCTCTCAGCGATGAAGGGTTCCATGATGTCAGAAGCGCTGCTGCTGCGGGGGAGCGTAGGCCCCTGGGGATCCAGGTCACTGGATGCTGAGAACACCTCAGAGGCCGGGGTATTCTCGCTCTGGGAGCAGTGGCGGATCCTGGGTCCCCGAGAGGTCATGGCCATGGGGGGGTCCTCCATATCTGGACAAAGGGGATACACAGGGCACAGCTCACTGGAGAGGGGTCCTACCAACTCTACGTGCAGGAAAACACAGCGAAGGGAATGGATCAGTAACATACACCACACCATGGTGCAACAATATGATCATATACAGTCATATATTTTCCACATTTCGTTAATTTACAGCCTCATTATAAAATGGATTCAATAGTTGTTGTTTTTTCATCAATCTACACACAACACCCCAAAATGACAAAGCAAAAACCGGTTTAAAAATTTTAGCAAATGTATTAAAAATAAAAAACAGAAATACCTTATTTACATACAGTACCAGGCAAAATTTTGGACACAACTACTCATTCAAGGGGTTTTCTTTATTTTTACTATTTTCTACATTGTAGAATATTAGCGAAGGCATCAAAACTATGAAATAACACATATGGAATCATTTGATTCTTCAAAGTAGCCACCCTTTGCCTTGTTGATAGATTTGCAAACTCTTGGCATTCTCTCAACCAGCTTCACCTGGAATGCTTTTACAACAGTTTTGAAGGAGTTCCCACATATGCTGAGCACTTGTTGGCTGCTTTTCCTTCACTCCGGAGTTCAACTCATCCCAAACCATCCGCAATTGGGTTGAGGTCGGGTGATTGTGGCAGCCAGGTCATCTGATGTAGCACTCCATCGCTCTCCTTCTTGGTCAAACAGCCCTTACACAGCCTGGAGGTGTGCTGGGTTATTGTCCTGTTGAAAAACAAATGATAGTCCCACTAAGCGCAAACCAGATGGGATGGTGTATCACTTCAGAATTCTGTGGTAGCCATGCTGGTTAAGTGTGCTTTGAATTCTAAATAAATCACTGACAGTGTCATCAGCAAAGCACCCCCAAACCATTACAACTCCTCCTCCATGCTTCACGGTGGGAACCACACATGCGGAGAATGAGATCATGCGCTCACCTACTCTGCGTCTCAAATTTGGACTCATCAGACCAAGACAGATTTCCACCGGTCTAATGTCCACTGCTCGTGTTTCTTGGCCCAAGCAAGTCTCTTCTTATTATTGGTGTCCTTTAGTAGTGGTTTCTTTGCAGCAATTTGACCATGAAGGCCTGATTCACGCAGTCTCCTCTGAACAGTTGATGTTGAGATGTGTCTGTTACTTGAACTCTGTGAAGCATTTATTTGGGCTGCAATTTCTGAGGCCGGTAACTCTAATGAACTTAACCTCTGCAGTAGAGGTAACTCTGGGTCTTCCTTTCCTGTGGCGGTCCTCATGAGAGCCAGTTTCATCATAGAGCTTCATGGTTTTCGCGACTGCGCTTGAAGAAACTTTTAAAGTCCTTAAAATGTTCTGCTTTAACTGACCTTCATGTCTTAAAGTAATGATGGACAGTCGTTTCTCTTTGCTTATTTGAGCTGTTCTTGCCATAATATGGATTTGGTCTTTTACTAAAAAGGGCGATCTTCTGTACATCACCCCTACCTTGTAACAACACAACTGATTGGCTCAAACGCATTAAGAAGGAAAGAAATTCCACAAATGAACTTTTAACAAGGCACACCTGTTAATGGAAATTCATTCCAGGTGACTACCTCATGAAGCTGGATGAGAGAATGCCAAGAGTGTGCAAAGCTGTCATCAAGGCAAAGGGTGGCTATTTGAAGAATCTCAAATCTAAAATATATTTTGACTTGCTTAACACCTTTTTAGTTACATGATTCCACAGCTATTATTTCATAGTTTTGATGTGTTCACTATTATTCTACGATGTAGAAAATAGTAAAAATAAAGATAAACCCTTGAATGAGTAGGTGCCACCAAACTTTTGACTGGTACTGTAAGTATTCAGACCCTTTGCTGTAAGACTCGAAATTGAGGTCAGGTGCATCCTGTTTCCATTGAAAATCCTTGAGATATTTCTACAACTTGTTTGGAGTCCACCTGTGGTAAATTCAATTGATGGGACATGATTTGGAAAGGCACACACCTGTCAATATAAAGGTCCCACAGTCGACAGTGCATGTCAGAGCAAAAACGAAGCCATGAGGTCGAAGGAATTGTCCGTAGAGCTCCGAGATAGGATTGTGTCGATGCACAGATCTGGGAAGGGTACCAAAAAAATGTCTGCAGTGTTTAAGGTCCCCAAGAATACAGTAGCCTCTTAAATAGAAGAAGTTTGGAACCACCAAGACTCTTCCTAGAGCTGGCCGCCCAGCCAAACTGAGCAATCTGGGGAGAAGGGCCTTGGTCAGGGAGGTGACCAAGAACCCAATGGTCACTCTGACAGAGCTCCAGAATTCCTCTGTGGAGATGGGAGAACCTTCCAGAAGGACAACCATCTCTGCAGAACTCCACAAATCAGGCCTTTATGGTAGAGTGGCCAGACGGAAGCCACTCCTCAGTAAAAGGCACATGACAGCCTGCTTGAAGCTTGCCAAAAGGCACCTAAAGGACTCTGACCACGAGAAACAAGATTCTCTGGTCTGATGAAACCAAGATTGAACTCTTTGGCCTGAATGCCAAGCGTCACGTCTGTAGGAAACCTGGCACCATCCCTAAGGTGAAACATGGTTGTGGCAGGATCATGCTGTGGGGATGTTTATCAGCGTCAGGGACTGGGAGACTAGTCAGGATTTAGGGAAAGTTGAACAAAGCAAAGTACAGAGAGATCCTTGATGAAAACCTACTCCAGAAAGCTCAGGACCTCAAACTGGGGACAAAGGGGGGATCAATTATGTTTTAAGTTCCTCGGCGTACACATCACAGACAAACTGAAATGGTCCACCCACACAGACAGTGGTAAGACGGCGCAACAGCGCCTCTTCAATCTGAGGAGGCTGAAGACATTTGGCTTGTCACCCAAAACCCTGACAAACTTTTACAGATGCACAAACGACAGCATCCTGTCGGGCTGTATCACAGCCTGGTACGGCAACTGCACCGCCCTCAAGCACAAGGCTCTCCAGAGGGTGGTGCGGTCTGCACAACGCATCACCGGGGGCAAACTACCTGCCCTCCATGACAGCTACAACACCCGATGTCACAGAAAGGCAAAAAAGACAATCAAGGACAATAACCACTTGAGCCACTCCCTGTTCACACCGCTACCATCCAGAAGGCGAGGTATGCACAGGTGCATCAAAGCTGCAACCAAGAGACTGAAGAACAGCTTCTATCTCAAGGCCATCAGACTGCTAAACAGCAATCACTAACACAGAGAGGCTGCTGCCTACATTGAGACCCAATCACTGGCCACTTTAATAAATGGATCACTAGTCACTTTAAACAATTCCACTTTAAATAATGCCACTTTACTAATCTTTACATATCTTACATGACTCATATCATATGTATATACTGTATTTTATACCATCTATTGCACCTTGCCTATGCCGTTCGGCCATCGCTCATCCATATATTTATATGTACAGTTGAAGTCGGAGGTTTACATACACTTAGGTTGGAGTCATTAAAACTCGTTTTTCAACCACTCCACAAATTTCTTGTTAATAAACTGTAGTTTTGGCAAGTCGGTTAGGACATCTACTTTGTGCATGACACAAGTTATTTTTCCAAATTTTTTTACAGACAGATTATTTCACTTATAATTCATGGTATCACAATTCCAGTGGGTCAGACGTTTACATACACTAGCCTTTCAACAGCTTGGAAAATTCCAGAAAATTATGTCATGTCAATTAGCCTATCAGCAGCTTCTAAAGCCATCCTTTGAGTTAATTGAGGTGTACCTGTGGATGTATTTCAAGGCCTACCTTCAAACTCAGTGCCTCTTTACTTGACATCATGGGAAAATCAAAAGAAATCAGCCGAGACCTCAGAAAAACAATTGTAGACCTCCACAAGTCTGGTTCATCCTTTAGAGCAATTTCCAAATGCCTGAAGGTACCACGTTCATCTGTACAAAAAATAGTACGCAACTATAAACACCATGGGACCACGCAGCCGTCATACCGCTCAGGAAGGAGACACGTTCTGTCTCCTAGAGATGAACATACTTTGGTGCGAAAAGTGCAAATCAATCCCAGAACAACAGCAAAGGATCTTGTGAAGATGCTGGAGGAAACAGGTACAAAAGTATCTATATCCATAGTAAAATGAGTCCTATATTGACAACCTGAAAGGCCGATCAGCAAGGAAGAAGCCACTGCTCCAAAACCGCTATAAAAAAAGCCAGACTACGGTTTGCAACTGCACATGGGGACAAATATCGTACTTTTTGGAGAAATGTCCTCTGGTCTGATGAAACAAAAATAGAACTGTTTGGCCATAACGACCATCGTCATGTTTGGAGGAAAAAGGGGGATGCTTGCAAGCCGAAGAACACCATCCCAACCATGAAGCACGGGGGTGGCAGCATCATGTTGTGGGGTGCTTTGCTGCAGGAGGGACTGGTGCACTTCACAAAATAGATGGGATCATGAGGCAGGAAAATTATGTGGATATATTGAAGCAACATCTCAAGACATCAGACAGGAAGTTAAAGCTTGGTTGCAAATGGGTCTTCCAAATGGACAATGACCCCAAGCAAACTTTCAAAGTTGTGGCAAAATGGCTTAAGGACAACAAAGTCAAGGTATTGGAGTGGCCATCACAAAGCCCTGACCTCAATCCTACAGGAAATCTGTGGGCAGAACTGAAAAAATGTGCGAGCAAGGTGGCCTACAAACCTGACTCAGTTACACCAGCTCTGTCATGAGGAATGGGCCAAAATTCACCCACTTATTGTGGGAAGCTTGTGGAAGGCTACCCGAAATGTTTGACCCAAGTTAAACAATTTAAAGGCAATGCTACCAAATACTAATTGAGTTTATGTAAACTTCTGACCCACTGGGAATGTGATGAAAGAAATAAAAGCTGAAATAAATAATTCGCTCTACTATTATTCTGACATTTCACATTCTTAAAATAAAGTGGTGATCCTAACTGACCTAAGACAGGGAATTTTAACTAGGATTAAATGTCAGGAATTGTGAAAAACTGAGTTTAAACGTATTTGGCTAAGGTGTATGTAAACTTCCGACTTCAACTGTACATATTCTCACTCACCCCTTTAGATTTGTGTGTATTAGGTAGTTGTTGGGGAATTGTTAGATTACTTGTTAGATATTACTGCACTGTCGGAATTAGAAGCACAAGCATTTCGCTACACTCACAATAACATCTGCTAACCATGTGTATGTGACCAATAAAATTTGATTTGAAAGGTTCACCTTCCAACAGGACAATGACCTTAAGCAGACAGCGAAGAAAACACAGGAGTGACTTCGGGGCAAGTCTCTGAATGTTCTTGAGTGGCCCAGCCAGAGCCCAGACTTTAACCCGATCAAACATCTCTGAGAACTGAAAATACCTGTGCAGCAACACTCCCCATCCAACCTGACAGAGCTTGAGGATCAATTTCGAGTCTCATAGAAAAGGGTCTGAATACTTATTCAAATAAGGCATCTGTTTAAAATGTTTAATACACGTGTAAAAATCTCTTAAAACCTGTTTTCGCTTCGTCGCTATGGGTTATTGTGTATAGATTGATGAGGGGAAAAAATATATTTAATCAATTTCAGAATAAGGCTGTGTAACGTAAAAAAATGTGAATAAGGGGAAGGAGTCTGAATACTTTCCGAATGCATTGTACATCTGTGTAAAGGATGAAATGATCAGGTGGTTGAATTTAGTCAGCCCAATAGGCAAGTTTGTATTAATGGGTTACTCTAACCCAATATCACTTCACCCAAGAGCACCAACCAAGTCCATGCAATAACATGTTTTCTTATGTATGCATGTTCTCATATACAAAAACAATGGCAGACAAAACATGGCAAAAACTGCATTCCTTTTCATGGTTAATAGAATATTTAAGCTGCATCCAATCATATCCATATCATTAAAACCAAAACAGCTGCAGTAGAGAAAACAGACAAATTACAATACATCAATAAGAACAAATGAGAATGAATCCCCAAAAAATCATTAAAAAAATGGGTTGACAATATGTCATATCTTAGCAGAAGCCATCAAATCATAAATTGATAGGGACTAGGGATGCACACCAAACCACATGCAGGGAAAACTGTTTGGATCTGAGAAGGATATTAAATAGTGATTCAGAAACAACAACAGCCTAAAAACACAACATACCCCCAGAGTCTAGGCCAGAGAGAAATATCCTCAAACAAGAACTCCCAAACACACCAAGACAAGCAGGCTGTGTGGAATCACAAGCAAAGGCAAGCATAGAAACAATATGCAAAGACAGACAAGAACATACAGATAGTGAGTGAAGAAGTGAAGTGGGTGGAGGGGGGTACAGATAGACACACAGGTACAGATAGAGGTACAGGTACAGGCGTAGAGTAGAGGGCTCTACCTGCCAGCTCGTCAGCTAGGGATGTGAGGACAGAGTCAGACAGGAGAGGGTGGAGAGGATGGATCAGGACAGGGGCACTTTTAGCGCTGCGGATAAAGGCTTGGGACAGGAAGCTGTCGCCCGTAGAGCAGCTACGCAGGGCTGAGGGACGGACGGACGCCACACAGAGAGGAGAGAGAAGGGAGGAGTAGGAGAGAAAGGAGGGAGGGGAGGTGAAAGAAGGAAAGGGGAGAGGGAAGAGAAAATAGAGAAGAGTAAGGGTCTTGGCTCAAGCGAAAAATAATGACCTGTAAAAGTCAAGTCATGGAATAGAGGGACAGAGAGGAAATGGATAGAAAAGGAGTTTAGAAAGAAGAGGAAGGTAAAAACGGGAGAGGAGGAAGGTGAGAAAGTGAGAGGAGAAAGTGAGGACTGTGAGATTAAGGCAGAGAGCAGTGACCTTCAGAGAGGAGGACTAGGAAAAGGCAAAGCTACTGTCTGCCTGACTGTACCTGAGGAGCCAGGTCACAGAGCCCTCCGTGATTATGACTGTAGGTTACGTCTGTAACCCTGGTTCTCTGATAGCATGAGTGAGGTATTTCACTATGGGATACGCACCCAGCATATTCGTCAGAAGCCTTATTACAGTACGCCAGCCATGATTGGCTGGATGTCGAGATGTGTGCGTCGGGGAAGGGTTTCCCTCCTACCCTATAAAGGACCCGACGCAGCGTCTCTGAGTCATTCAAGAATAAGCCACACCTCTTCCACACTCATGCAAGGAGGGTGGTCTGGTGAAATACCTCACTCATACTATCAGAGAACCGGGGTTACAGTCGTAACCTGTAGTTCTCTTTCAAGTGTTCGTTTCGGTATTTCACTATGGGATATACTGAGTCCCGTATTGCCAGACAAGCTTATCCTGACGACCAACTGCCCTGTGCGATATATCACACAAATGGGCCTTACCCTCAGAAGATCCTACACCTAAAACAGTATGTGCCAGGGTTGGTGCAGTGACATCGAGCCCATAAAACTTTGCAAAGGCGAAGCCCTACTTGCTGCTGAGCAAATATCTTGGACAGATATGCCCCTAAATAAAGCCCAGGACGTAGCCATTCCTCTAGTGGAATGAGCCCGTAGATCAGTAGGAGACTGAAGACCCTTACTTGTGTAGGCCAAAGCAATAGCCCCCACTATCCAGTGGGAGAGGCGTTGTTTAGTGAGCGCTTTACCTGTGAGGTTTCACCCAGGAAACAAACAAATGATCACATTTCCTAAATCCCTTAGACCTGTCCATGTAATGCGCAGAGCACGTACTGGACACAACATATGCAATCGTTGATCAAACAATGATACCCTATTGTTACCAGGTGCAAATTGCACACATGACGAGTGCACAGAGAATGCGTGAATGTCACTTAAACGCTTTGCAGAAGCCAGTGGTCGTAATAGCGCAGTCTTAAATGAAAGAATTTTCAGTTCCACCTGATCCAGGGGTTCAAAAGGCTGTTGGCACAGAGCATCCAAAACAATTGATAAATCCCATGATGGGGCAAGCTGTTTGGACACCGGACACAAGCGACGTGCACCCTTCATAAAACGGACGACAAGGGGGTGTTGCCCCACTGTCGTGTTCCCAAAACCCATATGACAAGCCAATATAGCTGCCAGATATACTTTAATGGTAGAAAAATACTTTCCTTTTTCTACAAATTTCTGTAGAAACGACAAGATTACCGGGACAGAGCACTGGAATGACACTGTCTGTATTTTAGCGCACCATTCCTCAAACACCTGCCATTTATAATTATAAAGGGACCTGATAGATGCGGCTCTAGCACTCTGAATAGTGTAAATTACAATGTGGCGCAATTAGTATGAGCGATAGCCCCTTCTCCCGCACCCTGGCTCGGGTGGGGCAAATCAGGATCAGTGGGGGGAATGCATACAGGAGGACACGTGGCCACTCGTGCGCCAACGAGTCCACTCCCATCGGTGCGTCCCGATCCCTCACGGAAAAGAATAGCGGACACTGAGTATTCTCCATTGATGCATAAAGATCCACTGCTGGCATGTCGAAGTGTTTCCAAACCTGATTGGCTACCTCTGGGTGGGGCTTCCACTCTCCGTATAGAAGGTTCCTCCCCTGGCAAGTAAATCTGCCCCCAGATTCAGTACTCCTGGTACATGAGTAGCTCTCAGTGACTGGAGATGCACACTGCTCCACATAATCAGTATGTGTGCCAGTGTGTGTAAGTGAGGGGATCGCAGTCCGTTTATGTAAGCCACAACAGTGGTATTGTCTGTTCTGACTAGAACATGCCGACCCTCCAGAAATGGGAGGAACAACTTTAATGCTAAGGACACTGTAAGGAGCTCCAGGCAGTTTATGTGAGTAGAACGGAGATGGGGTCCCCACACACCCGTTGACTGTTCTGCCCTCATGAGTCGCACCCCAACCCGAGAGAGATGAGTGCGTCTTGACTACTTTTCTGGATAAAATAGTGCCCATCTGGGCACCCTGTGACAGACACATCCTGTGTCTCCAGGAGTGCAGTGCTACCATGCAGTCTATTGAGATTAGAGGTCGACCGATTAATCGGAATGGCCGATTAATTAGGGCCGATTTCAAGTTTTCATAACAACCGGTAATCTGTATTTTTGGACACCGATTTGCAGAATTTTTTTATATTTAAAAATATTTTTTATATACACTTTATTTAACTAGGTAAGTCAGTTAAGAACACATTCTTATTTATTTTCAATGACGGCCTAGGAACGGTGGGTTACTGCCTTGTTCAGGGGCAGAACGACAGATTTTTACCTTGTCAGCTTGGGGATTTGTTTTTGCAACCTTCCGGTTACTAGTCCAACGCTCTAACCACCTGCCTTACATTGCACTCCACGAGGAGCCTGCGTGGCAGGCTGACTACCTGTTACACGAGGGCAGCAAGAAGCCAAGGTAAGTTGCTAGCTAGCATTAAACCTATCTTATAAAAAACAATCAATCTTAACATAATCACTAGTTAACTACACATGGTTGATGATATTACTAGTTTATCTAGCGTGTCCTGCGTTGCATATAAATGATGCGGTGCCTGTTAATTTCTCATTGAATCACAGCCTACTTCGTCAAACGGGTGATGATTTAACAAGCGCATTTGCGAAAAAAGCACTGTCATTGCACCAATGTACCTAACCATAAACATCAATTCCTTTCTTTAAAATCAATACACAAGTATATATTTTTAACGCTGCATATTTAGTTAATATTGCCTGCTAACATGAATTTCTTATAACTAGGGAAATTGTGTCACTTCTCTTGCGTTCCGTGCAAGCAGTCAGGGTATATGCAGCAGTTTGGGCCGCCTGGCTCATTGCAAACTGTGTGAAGTCCATTTATTCCTAACAAAGGCCGTAATTAATTTTGACATAAGATTGAAGGTTGTACAATGTAACAGCAATATTTAGACTTAGGGATGCCATCCATTAGATAAAATACGGAACGGTTCCGTATTTCACTGAAAGAATAAACGTTTTGTTTTCGAAATTATAGTTTACGGATTCGACCATTTTAATGACCAAAGGCTCGTATTTCTGTGTGTTATTATGTTATAATTAAGTCTATGATTTGATAGAGCAGTCTGACTGAGCGATGGTAGGCACCAGCAGGCTCGTAAGCATTCATTCAAACAGCACTTTCGTGCATTTGCCAGCAGCTCTTCGCAATGCTTCAAGCATTGTGCTGTTTATGACTTCAAGCCTATCAACTCCCGAGATTAGGCTGGTGTAACCGATGTGAAATGGCTAGCTAGTTAGCGGGGTGCGTGCTAATAGCGTTTCAAACGTCACTCGCTCTGAGACTTGGAGTAGTTGTTCCCCTTGCTCTGCATGGGTAACGCTGCTTTGAGGGTGGCTGTTGTCGATGTGTTCCTGGTTCGAGCCCAGGTAGGAGCGAGGAGAGGGACGGAAGCTATACTGTTACACTGGAAACACTAAAGTGCCTATAAGAACATCCAATAGTCAAAGGTATATGAAATACAAATCGTATAGAGAAATAGTCCTATAATTCCTATAATAACTACAACCTAAAACTTCTTACCTGGGAATATTGAAGACTCATGTTAAAAGGAACCACCAGCTTTCATATGTTCTCATGTTCTGAACAAGGAACTTAAATGTTAGCTTTTTTACATGGCACATATTGCACTTTTACTTTCTTCTCCAACACTTTGTTTTTGCATTATTTAAAACAAATTGAACATGTTTCATTATTTATTTGAGGCTAAATTGATTTTATTGTTGTATTATATTAAGTTAAAATATGTGTTCATTCAGTATTGTTGTAATTGTCATTATTACAAATAAAAAAATAATTAAAAAAAAATATATATATATTTTTTTAAATGGCCGATTAATCGGTATCGGCTTTTTGGGCACTCCAATAATCGGCATTGGCGTTGAAAAATCATAATCGGTCGACCTCTAATTGAGATCTGTACATGGTGATGTTTGTGACGTATTGGGCTCAGACCCAGAGAAGAGACCCAGCTTTGAAACCCACTCATATTCAAACGTCCTAATGGAATGACTGCTAAAGCCGATGCCATGAAGCCTAGAAGCCTCAGGCATGTTTTGAAAGAGACTAGGTTCCCTCTGCGAAACAGTGCTAGGCAATCTTGGAATGTTCTTATACATTCCATCAAAAGGCGAGCTTTGAACAATACTGAATCCAGGATTAAACCTAGGAAAGAGATTGTCTGCATGGGAATCAGAACACTCTTTACTGTGTTTATTCTGAAACCTAGAAGTGTCAGGTGTTCCAATAATAGCTGACTGTGTTCTAAGACCTCATCTTCGATTGCGCACACAGCAGCCAATCGTCTATGTACGTCATCAGCCGAATGCCCTTCTCTCTGAGTGGGGCTATAGCTGCCTCGGTACACTTCGTAAAGACACGAGGTGACACAAGAGAGGCCAAAAGGGAGCACCAGAAATGTGTAGATCACACACTGAAAAGCAAATCTGAGAAATGTCCTGTGAGGGGAGTATATTGAGATGTGAAAGTAAGCGTCCTTCAGGTCGACGGATACGAACCAATCGCCTGGGCGCACAGAACGTAGCAAAGCAGTGTGTGTCAACATTCTGAACGTATACTTTCTCATGTGTCTGTTCAGAGCATGTAGATCTAAGATCGGGCGTAGGCTGCCCCCCTTTTTTGGAAGCAGGAAATATCGAGTAAAAACCAGTGGCTTTGCTCGGGAAGAACAATTATTTTTGTCCTTTTTCCTATTAGTGATGTGATTTCCTCTCGGAGTACATGCGCTGATTCCACCTGAACCTGAGTGCATATGATTCCTTTGAATCTGGGCAGGGTGACAGTGAATTGCAGTCTGTATCCCCTGTCTATCGTGCCCTGTACCCAGTTTGACACTGCAAATGCCCGTCAATTCTCTCTCTGCTCCGAGAGAGGGCTGACCCGGGCTTTCCCCCATAGATGGTTCCGCAGCACCCTCTGTCGGGGGGAGGGTGTACGACAGGCCGTGACGCACTACGCACGTCCGGCTGGCTCGTAGTGGGAGCACGCTCATGAGAAACATGTCTGACTGCTCCCTTGGCCTGTAGCCTGGTTGCACTAGTGTTAACTTTTTATGTGTTCATTTTTTATGTGAACTGACATTGGGGAGTGTTTGAGACAAGAGGGGGGCTTTGTGGAAGCATCAAATCAAATCAAATCAAATTTATTTATATAGCCCTTCGTACATCAGCTGAAATCTCAAAGTGCTGTACAGAAACCCAGCCTAAAACCCCAAACAGCAAGCAATGCATGTGAAAGAAGCACGGTGGCTGGGAAAAACTCCCTAGGAAAAACTCCTGAGAAAGGCCAAAAACCTAGGAAGAAACCTAGAGAGGAACCAGGCTATGAGGGGTGGCCAGTCCTCTTCTGGCTGTGCCGGGTGGATATTATAACAGAACATGGTCAAGATGTTAAAATGTTCGTAAATGACCAGCATGGTCAAATAATAATAATCATAGTAATTGTCGAGGGTGCAACAAGCACGTCCGGTGAACAGGTCAGGGTTCCGTAGCCGCAGGCAGAACAGTTGAAACTGGAGCAGCAGCATGGCCAGGTGGACTGGGGACAGCAAGCATCCATCTGAACATTGTCTCTTCTCTTTGGGCTGTACTCTGTGACCACCAACTTGGGCCCGGTACGCCGGACAGAACACTGAGGTGCCTGGGAACTTGCACCCTGGAACAGGCTCAGGATTGGAGGAGGGGATAGAACAGTGCTTAGCTGCCAGAAAAAAAATAGCATGGTTGGCTAGTCCAATAGCTAGCGATTAGAGTGGGTTATCTCTGACGGTGGCACTCGGTGTGAAGGCCAGGTACCGTTTCCGAAAGGCCAGGTTAGAAAAGATAGCTTGATGTAGCAGGGAAACTTTTCTTGCCGAAGTAAAAAAATAAAAAAAATAAAAGCTAGCTAGCGTGGTGGCTAGTTTTCCGACGACTAATCACTGTTCGGATACAGCTAACTTGGATGTGAACGAGTTAGCCGTGTCACAGCTGTACCCGTTACTCCCTCAAATAAATGTTCCTCTAGCTATGGTGAAGGGAATCCCAAGAAAAGCGCCCGGCGAGCGAGTTGTAAGCTCACATCTATGGACAGTTTAGCTAGTTCTGGAAAATGCAGTCGTGTTGAGGTAAGCTTTCTGATGAAAAGCGAGAAGAGGTGTTTGATTGACTCAGAAACGCTGCGTCAGGGTCCTTTATAGGGTAGGAAGGACACCCTTCCCCGACGCACATGTCTCGATGTCCATCCAATTATGGCTAGCGTAGTGTAATAAGTCTTCTGATGAATATGCTGGGGGCGTATCCCATAGTGAAATACCGAAACGAATACTTGAAAGAGAACCCACACAACCCTTATGCTCAGTTGAAACCTTCTTCACTGGAGGACTCCCACACGGTACTGATTTCCTATTTAATTGATTATGTATAAATGGCTAAAAAAAGGTTATGACAGTTAACAGCAGTATAGCAGCATTGACCATTACACCAAAACCCTACTCAAATGTGCCACGTACATAGGTCTACTGAAACCATTACATAAAGCATTTTAAATAATCCATGAAAATATATCTTAAACACCTTGCCATAAGGTTAAGACAACCACCCTTCCCATATGTAGACATGTAGTTTCCTCTGACAAATATGACGGCTGTGGCACTAACCCACAGTCTTCTGGCGTATGATGTTCCTGGCCTTCTCCATGCCCGGGGAGCCAGCGGTGGTGGCACTGCGCTGCCTCATGGCTGCTGCTTGACCGCTCCCAGGCTGGTCCCTGCTCCAGCCCTTAGAGAAAGAATGGTCCACAGCCGTCTTCTGGCCCTCGTGAGCGCCCCCTAGTGACCAACACAGAGAGGGAAAGATTGGGTACAGGTTGGAACGTCTCTGTGGTGTTAAACAATAGAAAGGGGAGGGAGAGGGAACGGGAGAGACAGACAGAGAGAGTGATGGAGAGAGCAGTGGTGTAGTGGTCCAATTGCAAAGGCACCTAGCACTGTTGTTTGGTTAGCAGTGTTTCTGTAGCACATGAATTGGAGTTTGAAAAATAAATGGCTACTGGATTGATGCAATAAAAGAAGGTTTTGGGAAAGCATTTCCATCTACCAAAAGATGGTTAGGCCTATCATTATCATCGCTATATTTTTTATATTTCTTAATTGTTTTAAACCTGGACATTTTACTTCATATTATGAGGAATGTCTTACCTTACTTTAAAGTAGCCTATAGCCAAAATCCCACCATAGAAACGTGGAGGCAATTATTTTTATATTGACTTAGTCATATGCTTTCTCCTGTTCTATTGGCTTTCCTTCAACTTCCTTCCATTGTCAAGCAGCCAAAAGCATTATCTTAGTAAAATTAGCAAACCATGATGGTTGTTGCATATTTAAATCCCCTTTCTTTCCACGAGGTGAGATCTTGCATGGAGCCCCAGGCCGAGGGAGATTGACAGTTCTTTTGTGTTTCTTCCATTTGCGAATAATCGCACCAAATGTTGTCACCTTCTCACCAAGCTGCTTGGCGATGGTCTTGTAGCCCATTCCAGCCTTGTGTAGGTCTACAATCTTGTCCCTGACATCCTTGGAGAGCTCTTTGGTCTTGGCCATGGTGGAGAGTTTGGAACCTGATTGATTGATTGCTTCTGTGGACAGGTGTCTTTTATACAGGTAACAAGCTGTGGTTAGGAGCACTCACTTTAAGAGTGTGCTCCTAATCTCAGCTCGTTACCTGTATAAAAGACAACTGGGAGCCAGAAATCTTTCTGATTGAAAGGGGGTCAAATACTTATTTCCCCCACTGTATCACTGGGTATTAGGAAGTGAGTACATGCAATGCCCACAAAACAATAAGTGGTTATACGGCGTATACCTGCCTATACCCTCCAGTACACCACTGAGAGAATGATAGAGAGAGGAAGCAGTGTGTGTCCATCAGAGTGAGTACCTTTTCCCTTGTGTTTCTTCTGTTTCTGTTCGCTCAGCTTGTCCAGGGGCAGCTCGTTGAGGTCCAGACTGTACAGATTATGGAACAAAATAAAACATTTAAAAAGGGGCCAGCCCTCACTGTGATTCCATTACAAATTGATCCTCTGTTTAATATGACCATAAAACTTCAATTAAAATGCAGTCTCAAATAGCCGCTTTTAATAGTCAGGCAACGGCACACATTTCAGCAAATAAATGCCTGTCTCAAATAAACAGCGGGTCTAAATGAATTAGGTTATCATGAATTACCATCAATTGTTTACAAGGTTTAATGTTTGATTTATTAATTAAATAAATAAACATTAAATAATTCAGTAATGACTTGAAAAAATGACAATATTCTGTTTTTAATCGACAGTAAGAAACGGCTAGCCACTGGCTAACTGGTAAGCACAAAAATAGTCAACAACTTCGGGAGTACAGACCCCCAGAAATCATCATATCGCCCTCTATTGGCAAATGTAAGAACTGCTGAAAATGCACAGTCAAGGATCTTTAAAAAATATATATATAATAGAGGCATACTAAGACAAAATAAACTTGACAGTGTGTAACATAACACATTAGTGCAGGAAATAATACAATACATTTTGATTAAAATGCTGGAAGTGAATGCTGGAATAAAACAATTAACTATGAAAATGAACAAAAGCTGTGCAATAAGGAAAAATACTCCTGGCTCGAATAGAAGCCTGTCTCTAATAAGCGCCTGTTGTGTTCAGGGATTTAATCAAATATTTGCCCAGGCTATTAATTGAAGTTTTACTGTATTTTCTTTACATGTCTTAACAAAATGCTTGGACTTGTGCCTTCCACAGTATGTGTGTTTAGCACGTTCTCTCCTGTCGTTACCTGTACAGGTTGCGGGCCAGAACTTTGGTGAGCGTCTCCATGGTGAGGGACCACTCTGTGACCAACTCCTCCCAGCAGGTGAGCGAGGACAGCACGGACAGCAGGTCGTCCCACAGCTCCCTGGAGATGTACACGTTCAGGTTCCCTTTGATCCAGGCCACTATCAAGGTCTACCAGAGGAGGAGGAGAGTCAGAGACAGACAGACAGTAGCATGACAAGTAGAAACGCCCCTTAGAAACATTCCTTAGTTAGGTCTCATGCAGAGGAAGGTTATGGAGGCACCATTGCTCTCTCAAAAGTCTTTGCCTCCATTCCTTGTGTCCGCTCCCAAACTTCTTTACAAATGTAATGGAAATTATATGATTAAAGGTTTGACTAAATTATTTCACTCAGAAACCCTATAACCTGTTGAAATGTATTTGAAATAAGGCTATAATAATGGGTTAAAAACTATATTCCAATACTGTGTGTGAGCAAGACACTGTTACCACTTCAAAATGAGCAGGGCAGAGTTGATAAGACGACCTTGGGAAAGGAACAGGAGAAGATGTCTCCCTAAGTTAGGGAGAGAAACAACAGCTAGGCTGGCAAAAGATAAGGAGACAGGTGGTCTGGGTACTGTGGAAAAATACAGCCGCCTACAGCTGGGTGGAGTTCTCTACTGGTGTGTGTGTGTGTGTGTGTGTGTGTGTGTGTGTGTGTTAATATAAAAGGCTTTGTACATTGTAAGGATTTTCAGAGCTCTCATAAATAAAGGTTTTGACCCTTGTAGGCTGGGTATCTGTCTGCTTCATTCAACCAGAATCTTACACAGTCTGGGGGGGCAGACTGAGTAGTTTCATTGAAGTTCGGTTTAAGAACATTGATAACTTAATTCACATAACAACAAAATGTCAATGGGAAGCGAGAGAGGATTCAAGGAGAGGTCATGAGGAATCAAGAAAATACTATTAAGAAAAAGCCCTTGTGGTTAGTCACAGTAGGTGTCCCAAATGGCATCCTCTTCCCTATATAGTACAGTGCTTTTAACTCATGGGCCCAGGTCAAAAGCAGTGAACTATATAGGGAACAGGGTGCCGTTTGGGACACAACTGTATGGTGTGAGTACTACGCTGGGTACCTGAAAGACGGCCCCGGCCAGCCTCCCAGAGAGGGTGATGTTCTTCTTGCCATGGGGCATGATGGAGGGAGGTCTCCTCATCACACACTCGGTCACCCTCAACAGCACCAGCAAGATCTGCTCCCTGCAGACGCACAGATAGACACCAGAAGAGTAGCGGTCACATAGGGATCCCTCATGTTACACAAAGAGTGGAAAGTTCCTACCCCTCCACCTTGGCCCTAACCTAACATAGCAGGCATAAAATAAACGCCTGAGCAGGATCTCTGCATCCGGTTTTCAGGGGGAAAGGAAGCTAGGTTGAAGATACTGTATCCCTGAAAATCGGATGTGGATACCCCATCAAATAAGTGGATTCGGCTATTTCAGTCACACCCGTTTCTGACAGGTATATAAAATCGTGCACACAGCCATGCAATCTCCATAGACAAACATTGGCAGTAGAACGGCCTTACTGAAGAGCTCAGTGACTTTCAAAGTGACACCGTCATAGAATGCCACCTTTCCAACACGTCAGTACGTCAAAATTCTGCACTGCTAGGAGCTTCCCAGGTCAACTTTAAGTGCTGTTATTATGAAGTGGAAATGTCTAGGAGCAATAATGGCTCAGCCTCGAAGTGGTAGGCCACACAAACTCACAGAGTGGAACCGCAGAGTGCTGAAGCACGTAGTACGTAAAAATCGTCTGTCCTCGGTTCCTACACTCACTACAGAGTTCCAAACTGCCTCTGGAAGCAACGTCAGCAAAATAACTGTTCGTTGGGAGCTTTATGAAATGTGTTTCCATGGTCGAGCAGCCGCACACAAGCCTAAGATCACCATGAGCAATGCCAAGGGTTGACTGGAGAGGTGTAAAGCTCGCCGTCATTGGACTCTGGAACAGTGGAAACGCTTTATCTGGAGTAATTAATCACGCAACACATTCTGGCAGTCCGACAAACAAATCTGGGTTAGGCGGATGTCAGGAGTACGCTACCCGTCCCAATGCATTGCGCCAACTGCAAAGTTTGGTGGAGGAATAATGGTCTGGGGATGTTTTTCATCGTTTGGCCTAGGCCCCTTAGTTCCAGTGAATGGAAATCTAAACGCTACAGCATACAACGACATTCTAGACGATTCTGTGCTTCCAACTTTGTGGCAACAGTCTGGGCCCTTTCCTGTTTGAGCATGACAATGGCCCCGTGCACAAAGCGAAGTCCATACAGAAATGGTTTGTCGAGATCGGTGTGGAAGAACTTGGCTGGCCTGCACAGAGCCCTGACCTCAATCCCATCAAACACCTTTGGGATGAATTGGAATGCCGACTGCGAGCCAGGCCTAATCGCCCAACATCAGTGCCCAATCTCACTAATGCTCGTGGCTGAATGGAAGCAAGTTCCCACAGCAATGCTCCAACATCTAGTGGAAAGCCTTCCCAGAAAAGTGGTTGCTGTTATAGCAGCAAAGGGGGACCAACTCCATATTATTGCCCATGATTTTGGAATGAGATGTTCAACGAGCAGGTTTCCACATACTTTTGGTCATGTAGATTACCTAACCAGACCCTTCAGATCTGCAAACATAGAAGGGTTAGGGCTCATGAGTGGTAGGTAGCAAATTGGGTCTGGCCATAAATGTATGCTATGCTTCCCCATTAGAACCAATACGCTGCTCGGTGTTAGCGTGTAGTGTTGTGGTGCTGTACCATGTCTTCTGGTCCATGGTTTCATGCATGACCAGGCTGCGGTAGATGTTGAGGACTCTCTTGCACATGTCAACATGTTCCTCCAGCAACACCTTGAGCTCATTGGCTGGCTCCAGCAGAAAAACGTTGGCAGAGTTGGTGACAAACACCTGGGGTGAAAGAGAAAGCGGTAGATGACGGTGGTGAAGAAAGGTATGGAACTGGACAGTATCGGATTGAAGTTAGTGATCATTCCAGAATAAGACTTTATGTGGTTGCAGATTTAGCATAATGTGTGTATGTGTTGGGCAATAGAAAATACCTGTAGAGTGGGCTGAACACCGGCATGCACACTGTACTCCAGCAGCTCTTTCTCAGACACTTTATTCACCCCCTGAGGACACAGAAAGACATACACAAGAAGTGTTAAACTGAGAGACCACGAAGACAGGCTCCATCATGTGTACTTACTTGTCTTTGTTGAGGATTGTGTTCAATAGACACCAAATGTAAGAAAACAGACTGAAACAAGGAGTCATTTTCCATTGCAAAATGTTTTCCTTAGTGGACCCTGGCGCTTCCTTCCATCCTCCCCCACACAAAGCCCCAGCTCTCACCCCCTCCTCCTTCTCAGTGTCCTGCTGGGGTACAGGCTCTAGGTTGACCACTCCAGCCGTGGTAAAGAACCTCTCTTCCTCCGGCTCTCTCATAAACACAGGCTTGTCCTCCTGGGCGAACCATTCCTGGTACACCCGCACCACCTTCCTCATGGCTGCAGCCTCACACATCGGCAACAGGAAGGCCTGAGAAAAGAGGACAACACACCAATGTCACTGTGCTGGATTCAAATGGAGCAGACTTGTTTATCTTCTCTGCGCTCTGTGGGGCATACAGCCACACAATACCAGACTTTTACAGGGGTATTCAGACTTTTACAGGGGTATTCAGAACATAGTAGTAGTAATAGAACTTTATTGTTCCAAGAAGGGATACCTATGTATCACAACCAGAACCAGCAATACACAATGTACTGTGCGTGTGAGTAAGTGTGCTGTACCTGTCTGAAGACCTCGGTGATGAAGTTGACGTTAGTCCTGGAAGAACAGAGGACTCGTCTCACCACCTCCTTGTCAGTGAGGTGCTCCTCGTCCATACTACACAGGCTGGAGGAGCTGGGCTCCCTCTCCGTCAGGGTGGAGGTGTTGGAGTGGGATGGCTCCTGCTCATACCCAATCGCTCTGTCCAGGCTGTCTGCCCTGGGGCCCAGGTCCTCCCCCTGGCCATGTCCCCGCGCTGCCAGCCCTGCTGCTGCCCTCTGGAACACAACCAGAGAAACACAACCACCATTAATGCTTCCATAAGGACTGGAAATGTATGTAACACAATACATGAGTTGGAGGTTCACTAGTATATCCCACAGACAGAGAAATATCACAACTCAAAAGCTGTCCCAGAGGCTATGTTTAATGTAAAGATATAGTTATGCTAACCCTGCATACTTCTGCCCTTCAGATGTGCTGCCTGCATGGCCAACCTGGATGTTTTTTGGCAAGTTCTCTCTATGATTCCTAGATATAATATATACATTGTGCTAACCCAGGCAAACTCTCCCCTCGGGTGTGTATACAGTGATTACCTGGATGTTCTTTGGAACGCTCTCCCTCTCTCCGTCCACCCCGGGGATGTGTGTTCCAGTGTTGGAGCGTGGCTCCAGCCAGAAGGACACCAGCCAGCGGATGAAGATAACGCGGGCGTTGAGGAGGCTCTCCTTGGTACAGTACACTGCGTCGTTGGTCTCTGGGTCTCTCTTCACCACACTGTAGTAAGGCTTTGGTCTCATCGAAGGAACCTCTGGAGGGGGGACAGACGGAGAGAGGTTGAATAGAGAATGCAGATGTATCACTATTCCCCTTTTCACACCATTGTGTTGACCCAACCCATACTGTGCTGGCTCTGATGTATAACCATGCCAGCTCAGCTCAGCTCAGTAGTACCAAAAGGGTATCAATGTACTTCTATGCACACTGCACCACTATAGTAAAATGCAAAGCTAAGAATCAGCTTTAGAATGTATATAAACAAAGAACTGTTTCTTTAGCTCATACTAATTGAAATTAGTCTCCTCACCCAGTATGGGATGGTACAAACTGGTCTCCTTGGAGAAGTTGGGGAATATGTGAGGCAGGTAATATTTCTTAAAGTTTCCATACAGGAATGCAAAGCCCTTCTCGTGGTTGTCTTTACACTTCCACTCCAGACTTTTGGCCTGCAGGGGGAAAGACAACAAGAGACTACTGTTAACAAAGAGCATTACAGAAACAGGACCAGAGACAGGGAGTGAGAGGAGGCACTGTGTGCGGCAGGGAGAGAGAGAGCAGCGCAGCCGTTAACTCAGTGTGTTTGTGTGTGAGCATACAGTACACTGCAGCAAACGCATGCCGATGCAACTCAGCGTTAATAATGTGTTTGAGCTATCCATATGAGCTATGTTGTTGATCCCGCTTCATTTTGAACTGAAGTACTGCTTGAGTTAATTGTGGGTGACTTAACATGATGTAAGGAACTTTTTAGGGGGTTACGGTCATTTGCACTTCTCCGCATGCAGACAGACAGACGTCCATCTCAAAAGGCTCGCTGGTAGGTAGTAGGTAATATTGTATCCACGCCAAGCATGTTAGCAGTGTTAGTAATTAAGGGAAGAGTACCTGGTTTACCATGTATTTCAGAAGAGCCTCTAGAAAGTATCCTGTGAGGTCTTCCTGGGCTTTATCTCCTGTCTGAGGAGGGACCAGGGGACTGATCTCTTCTGGAGTCACTTGAGCTGAAGGAATGGAAGAAGAAGGGAAAGAAATAAAGGAGGAGATAAAAAGGATAAAAAGCAAAAGAATCAGCCCAATGGGCTTGACTGATAGTTAGGTTTGACATTGGCCATAGGAGTTTGAATCTGAAATATGTTTAGGCTGCAGAACAGCAGACCTGCCAACCCTGTCCAACTTTTTAGAGTACCAGAAGCGCACGGCAAATTAGAGATAACTATCTATAACATTTTTCTTAGCACACCAAGTTTAGTCTCTATAGTAGAGGAATGCTTGTCACCTCTAAAACAGGGCCAATCACTAGGGCCAGCTCACAAGTATTGGCTTTTTAGACATGGTTCCTAAGCAATACTAAAAGCAAAATCATTTTGAAAACATAAAAACAAACACAAATGATCGCGTCGACAGACCGCAAATGTCACGACTTCCGCCGAAGTCGTTCCCTCTCCTTGTTCGGGCGGCGTTCGATGTCGCCGACCTTCCAGCAACCGATCCACTTTTCATTTTCCATTTGTTTTGTCTTAGTCAAACACACCTGGTTTCACTCACCCAATTACCTTTTTATTATTTAACCCTCTGTTCCCCATGTTTGTTTGTGAGTGATTGTTTGTTTGTTGTATTGTGGTCCGTATTGTGGGCTTGGAAATTCTCTTGTATTTTGATGACTTTGAGTAAAGTTACTTTTATTTACTAATCTCTGCTGTCCTGCGCCTGACTCCTCTGCACCAGCTACACATAGATCCTTACAGCAAACTGGTTACACAAAGCTTAAGTAGGCTACCGCAAAGAGAATCTGAACACTGTTCGCTAGAAGAGTCCGCTGTTTCAGCCTATGTAAAGGTGCCTATTGGATCTTTGCAGCGCATACATAATTTCAGATTTTTTTAATATATGTACGTAATTTGTGTCTATATATATATATATATATATATATATAAACCTCTCTAGGGTAGGGGGCAGTATTTGCACGGCCGGATAAAAAAACGTACCCGATTTAATCTGGTTATTACTACTGCCCAGAAACTAGAATATGCATATACTTGTTTGATTTGGATAGAAAACACCCTAAAGTTTCTAAAACTGTTTGAATGGTGTCTGTGAGTATAACAGAACTCATATGGCAGGCAAAAACCTGAAAAGATTCATTACAGGAAGTGCCCTCTCTGACCATTTCTTGGCCTTCTACACTCTTTATTTAAAACTGAGGATCTCTGCTGTAACATGACACTTCCTACGGCTCCCATAGGCTCTCAGAAGGCGGCAGAACGTTGAATGATGACTTTGCAGCCCATTGCTGAAAAACAGTAGCGCATTTGGATAGTGGTCGATCTGAGAACAATGAGACAGGGGCGCGCGTGTACGAGAAGAGTCCATTTTAGATTTTTAGTCTTTGAACGAAAACAGGGTTTCCCGGTCGGAATATTATCGCTTTTTTATGAGAAAAAACACATAAAAATTTATTTTAAACAGCGTTTGACATGCTTCGAAGTACGGTAATGGAATATTTTGAATTTTTTTTGTCACGAAACGTGTCGGGCGCGTCACCCTTCGTCACCCTTCGGATAGTGTCTTGAACGCACAAACAAAACAGAGGATATTTGAACATAACTATGGATTATTTTGAACCAAACCAACATTTGTTATTGAAGTAGAAGTCCTGGGAGTGCATTCTGACGAAGAACAGCAAAGGTAATGCAATTTTTCTTATAGTAAATCTGAGTTTGGTGAGTGCCAAACTTGGTGGGTGTCAAAATAGCTAGCCCGTGATGGCGAGCTATCTACTCAGAATATTGCAAAATGTGCTTTTGACAAAAAGCTATTTTAAAATCGGACATAGCGATTGCATAAAGGAGTTCTGTATCTATAATTCTTAAAATAATTGTTATGTTTTTAGTGAACGTTTATCGTGAGTAATTTAGTAAATTCACCGGAAGTTTGCGGTGGGTATGCTAGTTCTGAACGTCACATGCTAATGTAAAAAGCTGGTTTTTGATATAAATATGAACTTGATTGAACAAAACATGCATGTATTGTATAACATAATGTCCTAGGAGTGTCATCTGATGAAGATCATCAAAGGTTAGTGCTGCATTTAGCTGTGGTTTGGGTTTATGTGACATTATATGCTAGCTTGAAAAATGGGTGTCTGATTATTTCTGGCTGGGTACTCTGCTGACATAATCTAATGTTTTGCTTTCGTTGTAAAGCCTTTTTGAAATCGGACAGTGTGGTTAGATTAACGATAGTCTTGTCTTTAAAATGGTGTAAAATAGTTATATGTTTGAGAAATTGAAGTAATAGCATTTCTAAGGTATTTGAATATCGCGCCACGGGATTCCACTGGCTGTTGAGTATGTGGGACGATTTCGTCCTATTCATTTCTGTGTACTTTTAACCTCTCTAGGGCCGGCGGGACGAAATCGTCCCACCTACGTAACAGCCAGTTGAATCCTGTGGCGCGATTTTCAAATACCTTAGAAATGCTATTACTTCAATTTCTCAAACATATGTCTATTTTACAGCTATTTAAAGACAAGACTCTCGTCACTAGCAAGGTGATAGGTGTAGAGATACTAACTCTCCTGGAGGCTGAGAGGGGGGTTGACCAGGTTGTCCAGGGTTCGAGGGCCCAGCTCTGACTGGGGAGATGGGAAGCCAGGGATCAGACAGGCAAAAATCCATAGCTGCTCTCTCAGTGCGTTGCCCTGCAAGGCCTGCATCCATAGCAGGAACAGACGTACACCCTCCCTTCGGATCTACAGGGGAGAGAGACACAGTCAGGAACATGCTCAGAAATAGAATTGAGCCTTTCTATATTTATGAGCATACTATTACCAAATACCCATAGCAGTCAACACCATTGCGAAAGACGAAGACAACAGCAAAAACAGAAGTACTGCATGTACAGAGGCAGGTTGGCTACTGGCGATGCTACTGACGAATGAAGGACCACTCTGATGTACCTTTAAAGAATTCCCAGTGTGCAACAACTTCTTCAGAATGAGGCCTGTGAGGACACAACAAAACGCATCACATGGAATATCAACAACTGGACTGCCACTCCCCAGCCCTTACCACACCCAACCAGCCCCGCCCCCAATACTACAGCACATGTCAGAGTTCTCGGTCAGACCTGGGAGACCCTCATCCCCAGATCCTTGGCTTTCTCTGGGTGGGCTTTGTATCCAACTGCACAGTGGTCTCAGTGCAGTGGAAAAGGAGAGACCACCTAGTGGAGGGGTGAGGAGAGGGCAGTGGAAAAGGAGAGACCACCTAGTGGAGGGGTGAGGAGAGGGCAGTGGAAAAGGAGAGACCCCCTAGTGGAGGGGTGAGGAGAGGGCAGTGGAAAAGGAGAGACCACCTAGTGGAGGGGTGAGGAGAGGGCAGTGGAAAAGGAGAGACCACCTAGTGGAGGGGTGAGGAGAGGGCAGTGGAAAAGGAGAGACCACCTAGTGGAGGGGTGAGGAGAGGGCAGTGGAAAAGGAGAGACCACCTAGTGGAGGGGTGAGGAGAGGGCATTGCAGGGCACTAATATGCTTCACTCTCACTCCAAATGCATGTTACAAATCATGTAGCTACAGTCAGTACTAATACAGACATTGGTAAGGGAGGAGTGTGTAGGCCTGATACGCACTTAACTGGCTTAACCTGCTTTTCAAACACATGATGGGACCAAATGTCTGATCATGAGGTAAAATCTTGAGAAGGGATGGGCAACTGGCAAAATGTCATCTAAACCTCATGGCAAAATGTGTAGAATTGCATGAAATGAACTCTACTGTCAAGAGGGGAGCTGCTAAAATGATGAGTTCACCCACATTAAAATGTTGCCCAACCCTGATCTAGAGGGAAAAAAAACATTCCCACTCATCTGATGAAGATGTCCACACTCGATGGCAGCACACCATGTAAGGCCTACTACAAATGTACCTATGCTGTGGAACTGCCATCGTCCTTGTATTCGCTCTGGTAGGAGTTGCAGAATTTTCTGTTAACAGAACATAGAATATAACAGTCAGGAGTGGTATGAAAGCCAGTGTCAGTATTACTACTGGGTTGAAACAAATGAATCCATCTTCATTGGAGAATATAATGTCAATTGTCCAAAGACTGTCAGTGGTCTAGCCTCTCTGTTGTGGATGAACTATATCATCGGCCAAGCGGTAGACGTCTCCGACTCCGTATGAAGAAGACCATGAGGCAACAAGGGAGAAGAGAGGTGAAGACACCTTTCCGGGGAAATCTTTGAAAGGAAGACTAGTGAGACTAGTTTGACTAATCTCACACATTTCAACACCTGCAACTACTTAATCCCTGTCACCTAGTCTGACACACATGGAGAGGAAAGGCAGTTCTCTCAGGGAAACTTTTTAAATATCACTGGCCTTAGATGTGAGGTGAACTGCAGCAGGAGGACTAGGCCCTCCCTGTAAGGAGACTATGAAGATGTAATGGCACATGACTCATTCACTCCCATGTCAACTGATAAAAGGCCACTAGCTGTTTGGCAAACAGACACCCATTTTATTTTGGACCAAAAACCTGCCTCTCAGCTCACTGTCTAGGTCTATAAATATGACACAAGACAATGCCTACAGTATGTGTGTGTGTGTGTGTGTGTGTGTGTGTGTGTGTGTGTGTGTGTGTTGGCAGGATAATTTTGATCTTTGTAATCTAAAAGGAACATCTTGCCACGGTCTTCAGGCCTCACTGAGCCTTGCCTCCAGTCCATTCTAATACCCTCCTGTGGGTGGTCACCAGGCACACGCCTGTATGTATGTGTGTGTGTGTGTGTGCGTGCGTGCGTGCGTGCTGGGGGATATTTCACACATGGGGATTGAGGAGTTGTCAAGCTAACTTGTCAAGCAAACACATAGAAAGAAGCACTCCACTTTCTGATTTACAGTAGCCTACACATTAACCTGCTTGGGGGGGAATGTTAGGCCAACTCTCTGTTACACCTACTCCATTCTGCTTTCTATGCATTCAGAATCCATCCCTCTCAAAATAATTGGGACACTCATTTAAAACAACTCCTCAATATTGCAGAAGTAACTGTCCTACCTCGAATATGAAAAGAATGGAGTCAAGTTCTTCCCTTTGTGATTTGTGACCTGCAAAAGAGAAGAGAATGTGTCTGAAACAATACCAGTGTCACCATGACTAGCGGCTGTAAAACATCCTGTAATAATCATGTGAAAATAATATTCAGGCCAACCAACCAGACTATTCTCAAACTTTTATCCTCACCTTTTTGTTTGAGACTGACTTCAATGTTAATAAAGTTCTCAAAGAACACATAGTAGATGTGAGAGTAGTATTGGTCAAAGAAATGCTTCAGGTCCCCCGACTCTGCATTTTCTGCAGAGAAAGAAAGAAAGAAAGAAAGAAAGAGAGACAGAAAAATAAAGAAAGAAAGAGAGGAGAGAAAGAAAGAAAGAGAGGAGAGAAAGAAAGAAAGAAAGAGGAGAGAAAGAAAGAGGAGAGAAAGAAAGAAAGAGAGGAAAGAGAGAGAGAGAGAAAGAAAAGAGAGAGAAAGAAAGAAAAAGAGAGAGAGAGAGAGAGAAAGAAAGAAAAATAAAGAAAGAAAGAGAGGAGAGAAAAAGAAAGAGGAGAGAGAGAGAAAGAAAGAGAAGAGAGAGAAAGAGAGGAGAGAGAGAGGAGAAAGATGTACTGTTAATCACACAGCAATGCAAACAAGCAGACATAATGATTCAGAGTTAAGGCTGCTATCTGAGAAGAATAATCAATGTCATACAGGCTTTGAATGCCCTGGATTTCAACTACACCTACACTTAGCCTGGAGGGGCTATTCATAGAAATAGAATAAATAGAATGGGCTTGGAAGCTCTAACTCTGGCAATTTGACTGGTAAACGTATGGGTGCATGAGCAAAGGCTGCCTGGAATTGTGTTGCAACAATTTCCATGGTATACTGAACAAAAATATAAAATCAACAATTTCAAAGATTTGACTGAGTTACAGTTCATAGAAGGAAATTGGTCAATTTCTGGGATCTTTTACTTCAGCTCATGAAAAATAGGACCAACACTGTACATGGCCTGCATACTTTCCAGACGTCACACATGAGCATGCTCTAGATCGACGAGTATGAAACGTGTTACAGTTGCCGCAACTTCGCACAGCCATTGAAGAGGAGTATGACATCATTCCACAGGCCACAATCAACAGCCTTATCCCCTCTATGCGAAGGAGATGTGTCATGCTGCATGACGCATATGGTGGTCACACCAGATACTAACTGATTTTCTGGTCCACGCCCCAACCTTTTTTAGAAGGTATCTGTGACCAACAGATGCATATCTGTATTCCCAGTCATGTGAAATTCATAGACTAGGGCCTAATTAATTTATTTCAATTATACATTATACATGAACTATAATGCAGTAAAATCTAAATTCGAAAATCGAAAAATTGAAATTATTGCATGTTGCGTTTATATTTTTGTTCAGTATAGCTTTAAAATAGTTTTTTCTCTCTCTCAGACACATGAAAAAATGTGTAGAATTGCAGGAAAATGGTTTCAAAACTGTAAAATTCAGGCCTCCCGACTGGAGCAGCGGTCTAAGGCACTGCATCGTAGTGGTGTGACTACAGACCCAGGTTCGATCCCAGTCTGCATAACAACCGGCCGTGATCGGGAGTCCCACAGGGCAGCACACAATTGTCCCAGCGTCGTTCGGGTTAGGAGAGGGTTTGGCCGGGGGGGCTTTACTTGGCTCATTGCGCTCTAGCAACTCCTTGTGGTGGGCCGGGCGCCTGCAGGCTGACTTCGGTCGTCAGTTGAACGGTGTTTCCTCCGACACATTGGTGCGGCTGGCTTCCGGGTTAAGCGGGCGGGTGTTAAGAAGCACGGTTTGGGAGGGTCATGTTTTGGAGGACGCATGACTCGACCTTTGCCTCCCGAGCACGTTTGGGAGTTGCAGCGATGAAACGAGATCGAAATTGGGGAGAAAAATGGGGTAAAATACAAAAACATTAACAATAAAACTGTAAAATTCTCTCCGCGCCATGGTAAAATGTTTCAAATTGCAGGAAACTGTTTAAAGATGGTCATACCAAGAATCATTTAGACATTTTATTTAGAATTTTAGGTATAAAAAATATATACACATTTTAAACATTGAATTTGGTCTTACTCCTATTAGCCCATAGAAACACATTGAATAACAGATTCATACACGGAAAAAAGTCAAAATACATAAAAAGGAATTTACACACTAAAAAGGAAGTTTGTTTTTAAGAAAGATCAGGAAATTATACAAAAAAAATATATATGTTTTTACCCATATTTAACCCCTTTTTTCCCTGCTCTATACTACTTCCATATACATTTTTTTTACTGGTACACGGGCTACCTTCAAACAAGTCTTGTGAGCGTTCTAGAGCAAAACCGACAAGTACGTATTCGTGAGTCTCACCTTTCCATAGAGTGGTCAGGTAGCCTAGTGGTTAGAGCATTGGGGCAGTATTCGAAAGGTTGATGGATCGAATCCACGAGCTGACAAGGTAAAAATCTGTCGTTCTGACCCTGAGCAAGGCAATTAACCCACTGTTCCCTGGGCGCCGAAGATGTGGATGTCGATTATGGCAGCCCCCCGCACCTCTCGTTCAACTGACTAGGTATCCCCCTTTCCCTATTAGTGTGTAGCCAAAACTGTTTGGACGCTACAGACAGAAGTTGGCAGATTGGTGGTACTGACAAGTCCCGTGGGGGTCGTAGAGCAAAACGGAGAATACCATCGTGTCCGTGAGAGTCTCATCTTTCCATAGAGGGGCCATAATAGTTTGCCAAAAGGTTCGGACACTACAGCTGTAGCTCTGCCACCTCCAACCGCAGATGCGGTGGATTGAGACGCAGCCCATACTAAAAACAGATCTCTCTAGCTTAAGGGGTCTACAGACAATACGCAAACAGGGCCGACAGAGTGCAGCGCAGTGTTGCAATGTAATTTTTCGCCACAAAAGTCGCGGCTCCTTGTAATACATGCAGTCATTCAACGCAGTTTTTTGAGACCGACATGTCATTCCTTGCAAAGACTGAGGGGCAGTATTGAGTGAGTTTTCTGTAAGCTTGCTTTTTTTGTGCTTTTATTTCGAGATTTGCTAAGCACAATTATGTCTATGTCCAGTTTTGAGGAGTGCCTGTGCAAGCTGGTGAGAACACGAGAATCTTTACAACCCTTCAATGAGGTCGTATTCCGACAAGCATGCAAAAAAACAACAGCTGGAGGGAGAACTCACGAAATTTGAACAGGGATACTGATATCAAAGAAACATGGAGAAAGATTCGGGACCAGTATGTTCGCAATCTGAAAAGGGTGAGGAGACTAGGAGTGGGGCTGACGCTAGGGTGTGTCCCCCACCGATTGTCTGACAACTGGATTGGCTTTAGATAGACACCAATATGCCAGATACGGTGTGTACTCGTCATTGTGTGTGTTTGTGATCTTATGTTTCGTAGACCTAGTTAGAACATGTGAAATCAGCTCTTTGCTGGCTGGAAGAAATTGTGACTGGGAAATATTCCGTGCCTGTGTTGTCAAATTATAATGATTAGCACGGCTAGTTCAAACATCTGAAAACAGACAGTGTGTTGTGTGTGTGCTAATTAAATTGAGATGTTCATGAATTCAGTTATTTTGGGTAAACATTTTAACTCAAAGGAGCCCATGGGGATGTTTTAAGATTGCATGCATTGTATTCTAATTTATTTTTGCCATCTGCTTGTAGATTTTGGAGGGTAGGAGTGTTTTGGACAGCTCAGAGACAGCAGAGCCCTGAGGGCCCATTGATTCATCTCCTCCCAGGCCCCTTTCCCCAACACCCAATGCACCATCCAGGTGCACCGTTGCCCTCTGCCCTGCAACTCCATCAACCTCCGCCCCATCTCCCCGCCCAGGTCCAATGGCCAGAAGAGGAAGACAGCTGAGGATCATTTTGGACACTGACATTATGCAGCAGATGGATGACTTAAAGAAACGGAGTCACAGAAACGGCACAAAAGGCTGTCTACGACGTCATGGTACGATGGATTGTGTCTAATCCTGCTGATCAATGTCTCCCGTTTCTCAGGGACATGATGTGTGTCTGCTCCGTCCACTCTCCAGTGAGACAGCGCCCTCCGTCTCACCCCAGAAACTGTTGTGTGCTTTTTTTCTTATTCACTGTTTTTTTTAAATATTGACTTATTTCCTCATTCACAGGTGGTTACTTTGTCTTTTCTCTTATTTCCCCTTTCATCACTTTTCACCTGTGTATTACATATCACTATTTTCCTCGTGATAGTCAATATCTAAAAAGGTCTGCAAATGTATTTGCCTGGTTATTACTGTTTTCAATCAATCAGTCACTCAGTAAACTTGTACTTCGTTGTACATGAGCTATGTAGATGAGGTTAATGTCTCGAGGGTCTGTCCCTATTGTCTACAGCTGGACAGCCAGTCTCAACCATGTACCATAGCAGGAAAGTCTTAGATGAGAGGCCACTACACATGACACAAGGTTAGGTAAATGTCTTAAGGGTCTAGCCTCCAAAAAAGATGAAAAACTAAAACAAGGATGAAGTGACTGTCATGGTGGTACTTTATTGTGAGAAAAACAGCAAAATCCAAACAGCAAAACCAAGCGTGTAGGCCCACGTCATAAACAGACATCGAAGAAAATGTATGTGTGGACATGTTTTCCAAAGCACACTCCAACGTTTACATGTTTCTTGGGTCCAGGAAACGGTCTCCACTCTCCTGTACGCAGGTCCCCAGCGGTTGTGGAGTGATGACTGTGTGGTCAATGATTAGGGTATGTGGTGCAAAGCTAATTGTGTAGGGCCATGCAGGCCTTCACAATGGTCTCTCCCAAAGCAGTTCTCTGAAATGCTTATGGCTTGAGTGGAGGTAGTTGTAGATCTTCTTGGTGTCATCAAGGCCAGAAGAACCTTTGAATAAAATAAGCATTTCCATTAGTATTGAACAGGAACATGAAGGTTATGAAATATGTACTGTAACAACTGTGTAGCATATGCTTTGGACATAGGCCCCTATTCTCTCACTTTTATGCATATCATTTCAACGTCTATATCGATATAATTTTCACATCCTATGTATATAGTCACATATATTTAGCGTATCTTACCTGGATATGGTTCAATCAGGTTTACCCTCATCCGACGAAGACATACAGGCTCAGTGTTTGGGTCCCCAACAAGCACTCTGGCCTTGGTAGTGGCAGCTGGCCTGCAATGAGTTGGGAGCCAAACTTGCTTTGTGAGAAGATTCCCGCATCTCCCTCCTGACCATATGCGCCCACGGCGATGACGATGTAGTGGTACCTTGCATCGCAGACTGCCATCAGGACCATTTGAGAAAAGCCCTTGTAGTTGTAGTCCTCCCTGCCTGAGTTTGCCAAAGCTCGGATCCAATAATGTTATCCGCACAAAACGGATAATTCAAATGATCCCCAAAATCCCTGGAGATTTCAGCCCATTTTATAGCAATTGAAATTCAAAAAGAGACATGATTGCTTCTGCTCCTGTGGCTAAAAAGTAGTGTTGTAAAGCACATAACACCAGACTAGGCTAACATGTAGCTAGCTAGCTAGTATTTGTAAACAGGCATTACACCGGATCGGAAGTTCAAATGTTGTCACTAAGTAGAGTCAAAAAGAGTGCCTCGGCCCCTCTTGCTTTGTCAGCTACTCTGGCTCCCAAGCCCCTAGCGGTTATACACTACACAAGGCGGACTTCCTCTCTGCATGGAACGCAACGAAAAGAGTCTGCTGCCCCCCAAAAAAACGACTCCACCCATGTGCACACACGGAGCGGAGCTTCTAGCCGCCTCTAAACAGACAGATTTATATAAGGACTTTCTTATTATGCTAATTAGATTTCCATGACATGATTTCAATGACATCAACTCTAGTGGGTTAAAAGAGCAAAAATAATCTCTGCGTCCCCCTTACGCTAACTTTGCCACCGCTACTGGAAAAAAATCTGAGGGGAAACACTGCACACACACAGATAATAGTTGTTGATTTAGCCTTGAGGATCTGCTGCCCAGAGCCCACCATATTCATTTACACACTAATCAGCCTGGGAGGGTCTGCTGCCCAGAGCCCACCATATTCATTTACACACTAATCAGCCTGGGAGGATCTGCTGCCCAGAGCCCACCATATTCATTTACACACTAATCAGCCTGGGAGGATCTGCTGCCCAGAGCCCACCATATTCATTTACACACTAATCAGCCTGGGAGGGTCTGCTGCCCAGAGCCCACCATATTCATTTACACACTAATCAGCCTGGGAGGGTCTGCTGCCCAGAGCCCACCATATTCATTTACACACTAATCAGCCTGGGAGGATCTGCTGCCCAGAGCCCACCATATTCATTTACACACTAATCAGCCTGGGAGGATCTGCTGCCCAGAGCCCACCATATTCATTTACACACTAATCAGCCTGGGAGGGTCTGCTGCCCAGAGCCCGCCATATTCATTTACACACTAATCAGCCTGGGAGGGTCTGCTGCCCAGAGCCCGCCATATTCATTTACACACTAATCAGCCTGGGAGGATCTGCTGCCCAGAGCCCACCATATTCATTTACACACTAATCAGCCTGGGAGGATCTGCTGCCCAGAGCCCACCATATTCATTTACACACTAATCAGCCTGGGAGGGTCTGCTGCCCAGAGCCCACTATATTCATTTACACACTAATCAGCCTGGGAGGGTCTGCTGCCCAGAGCCCGCCATATTCATTTACACACTAATCAGCCTGGGAGGATCTGCTGCCCAGAGCCCACCATATTCATTTACACACTAATCAGCCTGGGAGGATCTGCTGCCCAGAGCCCGCCATATTCATTTACACACTAATCAGCCTGGGAGGATCTGCTGCCCAGAGCCCACCATATTCATTTACACACTAATCAGCCTGGGAGGGTCTGCTGCCCAGAGCCCGCCATATTCATTTACACACTAATCAGCCTGGGAGGATCTGCTGCCCAGAGCCCACCATATTCATTTACACACTAATCAGCCTGGGAGGATCTGCTGCCCAGAGCCCGCCATATTCATTTACACACTAATCAGCCTGGGAGGGTCTTGTGAAGGACACCGCTAGGTTAGTGTTGAGAAGCCTGCCAGAGGGAAAACAGAACAGGAAAAGACAGGCACATGGAAGCATGCATGTCTTCCTATCTTGTCCAGTCTCCCTGAAGCCTGGAGAATCTCAGGGAAGAGGCTTTTAAATCCCCTGTGACATAATTTAGGCTACTTCTGTATTCCTGAACAGAGCCAGAGAGGAGAGATGGCAGAGTCATGGGAGAGACAGGAAGAGATGTTGTGTGATTTAGCAAAATAAGATACTTCTAACAGTTATTTTTTTCTATCGTCTGAATCACTAAACAAATACTTGGCCTCAGGAGGGCCCATTTTGGAAACTCTCTCTCACTGGTGCCACACACAAACACAGGCACACATACTTCTCTGACCTCTCGGTGCTATGGAACATATCTCAAATAACTGATGGAAGAGACTCAGTCAACTGCAGCCAAGAAACAATTCTGAGACTCAGATTGTTCACTTTAAAATGTATGCCAAACTAAAAACAATGACTGCAAAGTTAAACAAACCATACAACTCCATGCACAATGACTACATTGAACAATTTCCACAGACATTTTTTACAACATTTAGATGCAAAGTCTGGTAACAGAATAACGGCTTATGCTGTTTGTGCGTCATTCTGTTCCCAAACTTTGCATCTGCACTGTTCTTCAAGTGCAATCATTGTTTTTTTGTTTGACATGCATTTTAAAGTGAACAATCTGAGTCTCAGCGTCATTCTGTTACTGTTGAATTGTCCTGTACCATTACACAAAGCTCAAACACTTCTCAACACAACACTCTCCTCTCTATGACAGTTCATCTCCATCACTGCAACACTTCTCAGCTTAGCACATGACAAATCCAACCAAACCAACATGAAGAAAACTATTTTGGGGCCAAAGGTACTAACTAATCCTAAATAATTTTGACATGGCTTGGCTGAAGAACTACACTTGTCAACAGGTAATATTAATATCTGCCAAACAGTACACACACACACACACACACACACACACACACACAAAGAATCCTAAAACAGAACACCTCTTTCATAATCCAGCTTCCTCAGTTTGCCCAGTTGAGAGCCAGCCCAGAACTGCTCTGTCCTAAACAATAGCCTAGCTTGGGGAATGGGGGCATGTTCTTGTTGACTTGCTCTGCTGAGATGGCAGCAAGCCAAGCAGTACTGCAGTTTAAAAATAGAACACTTGGAAGACAAGAGTATCTTTATCAGAAAGAGGCAGCATGCATCTGAAATGGCACCCTATTCCCTATATACAGTGCCGTGAAAAAGTATTTTCCCCCTTTACGATTTTCTCTATTTTTGCATATTTTTGATACGGAATGTTATCAGATCTTCAACCAATATCTAATATCAGGTTAAGGGAACCTGAGCTAAAAAATGTATACTATTTTATTTATGCAAATCCCAATTCCCCTGTGTGAAAAATAATTGCCCCCTTACACATAACTGGTTGTGCCACCTTCAGCTGTAATGACTGCAACCAAATGCTTCCTGTAGTAGTTGATGCTTCCAGTCTCTCACATCGCTGTGGAGGAATTTTGGTTCACTCTTGCATGCAGAACTGTTTTAAGCCTGCAACATTTGCAGGTTTATAAGCATTACCTGCTTGTTTCAAGTCCTGCCACAACATCTCAATTAGGACTTTGACTAGGCCATTTCAAAACTTCAAATTTGTTGCTTTTTAATCATTTTCATGTAGGCTTGATTGTGTGTTCTGGATCATTGTCTTGTTGCATGACCCAGCTGCACTTCAGCTTACAGACGGATGGCCTGACATTCTCCTGTAGAATTATCTGATACAGAGCAAAGGTCATGGTTCCTTCTATTAAGACAAGTCATCCAGATCCTGAGGCAGCAAAGCATCCCCAAACCATCACACTACCACCACCATGCTTGACCGGTGGTATGAGGTTCTTACTGTGGAATGCAGTGTTTGGTTTTCGTCAGACTTAATGGGACGCATCTCATCCAAAAAGTTGATTCAAGTTTGACAAAAAACACCTGGAAGCACCTGGATGATCATCAAGACTCTTGGAAGAATGTTTTCTGGACAGATTAGTAAAAAGTATAACTTTTCGGATGACATGGGTCCCATAATGCCTGGGGAAACCGAAATTGTAAAGCGTGTATTTTTCCATATATAGACACACCCTGTGTTTTAATAAAATCAACTATATGTACTGAGCTTGTCTGACACTTTATGCACGCTGTTTGATTCAATAATTTAGACACACAAATGACTCAAGAGGGAGCCATAGTTCACGATAGCCAAACTAGAAGAAAAATACCTGTTCCCAGCCCTCCTCCTCCCACTGCTGCTGGCCTTCTCAGATCCTGCCGTTACACTCCTTTTCCATTTGGAGTGCCAATTTATATCTTACCATTTCTACCGATCTGCATATCAGTTATGATTTCATATGCACATTGTTGTGCAAAAGTTACATTTCATTTATAATTTTGTAACTCAATTTTGTAACTTTGTAACTCAAAATAATTGTCATGTGGTTAATCTGAATTCAATCTAAAAGAAAATAAAATCTAATAGTAACTTCTATTGCCAACTATGTAAAAACATCCTACATAAAGCCAACAAATAAAAAAATTGCAGCCTGCAGGTTAAAAATATCCTGATAAAAAAAAAATATCCTAGAAATCCAAATTGGCTATGCATGGCTGTCTGCAACCAACTTGAAACATTGTATCAACTAATCAACTGTATCTGTCTGGAAGCTCCAGCTAGCAAACTTGCAACAACAATATTCTGGGCCCACGGGACAGACACAACTGTAGGCTATTTGTGCAAGAGATAAGAATTAATCAGGTATTTTATGACGTTTCCACTGGATTAGAGCATTACGTGTTTCCCTTTCATACCGACTGGTTATCGAAAGGGAGATAGTTGGAAATAATTGTAAAATACATTGAGTAACTATTGTCATTCTCAATGGATTCTAAAAACAGACTGTTTACTTGCTGTTTGATGTGATATTTGTAATCTTTCTGTCTTTTCTTTTCTCTTTTTTTTAAGCTCCAAAACTCCTTACTGGTGGCGAGATAAGACAATAAGAAATACTACCAATCAGAAATACTACCCAAATGGGCACATTTATAGGCGTACATTTGCACACAGGTCAGGTAGCCTAGGCCTACATTTATATGCAAAATCAGGTCCGTGTCCTTACTCAACATTGAAAGATACGCTCCAAACAAAAGACAATGAATAAATTGACAAAAATCATGAATTGGAATGAAAAAAAAAAACTTTAGTTGGTGAGCTCTGAAAACAACGTGTCCACTCCAACAATGAGAACGGTACACGACTAATAATAATATATTTGGGCGACCAACAGCCTATGGACCAGTCGACTAAATGGGGTCAGCCCTAGTCTGCCTTGTGTTTTCATTTTTGCTACTGAAAAAAATACTGGGAAACTGGCCCTACTTTTTAACCCAAATCTTTGGCCAAAAGTAGTGCGCTACATAGAGAATAGGGTGACATTTGGGAAGCAACCTTAGTGTGTGGAGAGGCTGGTCCTCTCTCTGGTCATGTTTACATGAAGACTGTAGTCAACAACACTGAATTCTGCCAAGTCTTTGTCTACAGCACATGATCACACTACTGTGATTGGGAACACTGACTGGGTCCAACCATACACATTGCTTGTCTGAGTTTGTTCTTTTGACATGGTGCTGGCATTGGTGCCATGGGCCATTTAAAGTTGTCGCCACTATTTCAATGTAATTTCCTGTCCTAGAGAGGAAATGCACCTTTAGGTTCCACCTATGAAGAATGACGAAGGCTACTTATACATGTTCACGAATTGGGAATTTCCACGGAGTTGATAAACATCAACAAATAGGGCACTGACAGCTGTCAGTGTAGCTAGCTTGCATGTTAACTTTATCTAGCTAGCTTGCTATCCTGCTAACCTTATCTAGCTAGCTAATGTTAACTGTTGTTGCTGGTTTTTGTTTTTTACTATACTGTATTCAAAGGATTAGCCAGCTGGTTCTATGGCTGGTTCTGGAGCTTGATTTATCAGAAGCATTGATTTAGGGAAAACGTATTTGAATTCGCCATCAATTGTTATCTCCAAAGTTTTGGCATGTTCCATAAATTGCAGCCACTTAGCCGCCTTAGAAAGAGTTACAAAGAATAATATGAAACGCCGGTAATATGGGTAACTAATGAAAGACAGTTATCCATATTCTCTCATAGTGAGAGAGCATCTGGCCATCGCGGTAGTGGCACAGGGCTACTCATTTCTCCTAAGTGGAGATTCTCTTTTCTCCCTCTCCCCATTTGAATTCCATGACGTCACTGTCACTTGTCCACTCAAGCTTAACATTATTGTCATCTTTCTCCTTCATCTTTTGTCATCTTTCTCCGACATCAACTGCATGTTTTACTTTTCTATTATTTCTCTCTGCCTTGTTGGGAAGGGCCCATAAGTAAGCATTTAACTGCCGGTTGTTTACGAAGTATGTGAAGAATACAGTTGATTTTATGTTTTTCCATTGAAGATTTTCTTTAAAAAGGAGCCATGGATGTTGATTAAGCCATGGGAAACACTGACTGAGCTTAGGTTACACATCCTGTGTGGCGTCATGCCTGAAGCTTGTCATCCGTTGCTCAGCTGCCATTACGGTCAGACAGTGCCGCACCACAGCTACACAACTCTCTTCTAGGCCTAGCCTATATCCCCAACATGATTGTGTGATTGTTATCTTGGGCCTGAAATTCCCTATGGAGTGAGCTGGCCAGGGCACACCCATCTAATTTCCACAGAGCGCAGTTCCTAACCTACTCCCTGGCAAACTGAAGCCACTCTAGGTGTACACCATGTGTGCAGCACTTTTGAAATAAAAGTAGCTTCTACATTTAGCTAAGGCACAGCCATAAAATCATGTTTTTACACTGTCACAATTAGCCTATTTTTTGCTATACTAAAGTTATATTATTAGCCTATAGTTTTAAATGATTAGTTTTAAATGAATTAGCCTAGATTATTTTTCAACAACCAATAAAAGGAAATGCTAGGCCTAACACATCACATTAAATTATTATTACACAGTATGTGGCTATGCTGTTTCTCAGTAGCACACACACACACACCTCTCCAATCTCATGCCGCATCCAAAACAACTGAGAACTCAGAAATATCCGACTTCATACAGTGCATTCAAGACAGTTGGGAACTCTGAAAAAGAAAACAAGGTCCATCTGGTTTTGAACAGTCACCCAACTCAGAATTCCAAGTCGGAAACTCAGGCATCCTTCTAGAGCTCCGGCTTTCCAATCTGAAGATCACTGATGTCTTGATTTCTGTTGTTTTTTTGTTGTTGTCTTAAATGCTCCATCAGCTACTGGCACATGCACAATGGGATGATGACAGTCTGTGTTCCTACACCAGTTGCTATACTGGGGGACATTGGAAAAAGGAAATTTGGTATGTGCCTTGAACACAAATGGGTTCATGAGATGGAGCAGCAATGTTTCACTCACAAGTCACAAGTTCATATTTTTCATAGCTTCTACAAATACAACAGAATTTAACCATCTCCAATCCATTTCCTCTCAGTAGCATATTTTTAAAGCTTTGGAACAGACCATGCAACAAGAGGGCTTTTGGCTTTAAATTCAGGACACTTTGGTGAAACAGTAGGACTCTGTTCTCTCTAGGACTGACTTTCCTGACAAATCCCAAAGGAAGCCCCGGTTTACATCGTCTATTTTTTCACAGGGTCCATCCAGTGCCGCCCACAGACCCAATCCCATCCTCCAGACAGACTCCGTTTTGCAGACAGTTCTTGATGAACTCCTCCAATTAGCTAATTGCCTGACATCTCAAATCTGGTTCTAGTATATGTTGCATCTTCAGTCCACAAATTGTGCAGAAGGCAAGGGGCAAGACAGAGATAAATCACTGAAGACATAAATTGACAAATGGGACGGTATATCATCCTTGGGACGTCCCTACCCCATTGAAGTTGAAATGTCAAATGGTTAAAGTTCGGTAAGGGTAGGAGTTTAGGTTAAGCACGTCCCAAGGACCCCGGGCAACACTGACCAAATCAAAACATGGTTGACATCTCGAATAATTTGCAGAATAGAATAAACTTGAGCTACTGTGAATACAATCAGTATGCAAACAGCACATCAAATTAATGTTAAGCATTGCAATTATACAAAACATGTTATAATGGCTAGCAACAACTGTATGCTTCCAATCCGTCCAATGATGGAGTAGCAACAATTAGGCACCTTAGCTAGCTACTCCGCATCAAAAACTGATAAAAGTCGCGAGCTCACTTCAGCTAGGATAGCTTTGGTTTAGCTGTAGCATCAAGCTATATCTAGCCCAGCAAGATAGCCGACAAAATGTCTAATTTCGACTTACCTATAACGATCCGCAGGTGTTTTAGACGTGTCAGTACATCTTTTTTGGGATCCAACACTTTCGGTGTTGATTTTTTGACGTCCCCATGAGGCTTTTTTGAGAACATTCCGAAAGAAGGAGACGAACGAATCTGTGTAGGAGGCACCAAGCCCCTGTTTATCTTCTTCAGAAGATTGATAACCACAAAAGAGCTGGAGGTCCGTTATCATTTGATTATGTACTGCGACCTAACAGCCTTCAAGGGCGATAACATATATACAAATAAATTCAAGTCGGTGAGAGGTGTGCATTTTGCAGATAAGAGTTTATGTAAAATGTTGCTAGCAGTCCAAACAACACACCTCTCCCCAAAATCTCAAAACATGGCGGAGCTTGAGATATGAAAAACAAGTTAGTGGAAATCAGAGCAATTCAACGCTCCAGTCTGGTGGAAAAATATATATATATATTTTAATGTAGTGTCTGGTTTGATTATTTCAAACATTTTAGATGACAGTCAGATCCTAATGAATGGCATAATGTTTCCCAAGCAAGAAAGCAATCTGGAATTTTCATTTCAAAGACCACTACTTGTGGGTTTACCATTTAATAAAAAATCGAAAGTTTCACATTACATGGAAAAGTGAAAGTGCACTGTATTAGTCTACATTTATCATACTGTGTTCTGTGACTGTCAAACAAGAGGCAGAGTGAGAGGGGAGAAAGAGATAAACGTTTTGTGTGTGTAATGTTTACTCTGATAGTTTTTTCTTTGTTTTATTTAAATCGCTTTGTTGGTTTTTGTCATTATTTTATGTTTATTTCACTTGTTTTAGCAATCTAAACAAGTTTCCATGCCAATAAAGAAAACATTTATTTGCGGCACTACAGAAGGCTGTATCAGTTCGCTAATACAGGATTTGTGAAGGGCAAGTGCGGGTACTTTTGTGTGAGAAAGAAATTATCATTATTATTTTTATTTAACTAGGCAAATCAGTTAAGAACAAATTATTATTTACAATGACAGCCTAGGAGCAGTGGTTACCTGCCTTGTTCAGGGGCATAACGACAGATTTTTACCTTGTCAGCTCGGGGATTCGATCAAGCAACCTTTCGGTTAGTGGCCCAACGCTCTAACCACTAGGCTACAACCCACTAGGCAACCTTTTTTTTAATATATATATATTTTCAAGGCTCAGCACCCCTACTTCCCGCGACTATGCCTGTTTTCCTTCCTCCAAATGCACTGATTTGATTGGAACTGGACAGGTAACAGCAAAATACCTGAAGCCAGACACCACATTGCTTACCCCTGTTCTGTCATTTCAGTTGAGATCTTGATCTGAAAGCGAAGTGAAAATACCGACAGTATTTACTGAAATATCTAGGTACAGTAGTACTGTAACTACATATTGACTTACATACGTTTTCACGCATGCTTTAATTATCAGCATATGAACTGGAAATTCGAGACAGTTACAGTACTAGTGTAACTACATATTGACTTAAGGTTTCACGCATGCTTTAATTATCAGCATATTAACTTTTTCAAAATCGAGACAGTTACAGTACTACTGTAACTACATATTGACTTAAGGTTTCACGCATGCCTTAATTATCAGCATATTAATTGAAAATTCGAGACAATGTTCTCATTCTCAACTTTTCTTGATTTGATTTGTATGGTCTAACGAGATGGTGCGCTGCTTGTCAAACCCTGGGGAATGTAGTTTAAGTTCTAACCCTTTTGTACAATTACTACACGGTGAAATTGTTGTAAAGCAACTACAATTCCCTAGCATCGAAATGTACGTCAATTACGCGCCATTGAACCGCTGCGATTTATCGTTTGTTTTTAGCTTGGACGCTTGCTTGCTTGCTGGCTAGCTAGCTAACGTTAGCTAGCTTTCCATCAATGCTTACCGCTTATTCAATCGGACATACAACGAGATTATTTATCTTTCTGTTTTTTTATTTTACTATTGCTAAAAGGAATTATACTAATCTTACCGACATATTCATGTCATCCGATGAACTGTGTAGTTTTCGAAAGATAGCTTCACTTGCTAGCTAGCTAGCAAGCGAGCTATTTTAATTTCCGGTGTTTTTTGTTGTTGTTTTATTCGCTAACTAACGTTAGCTTCACAACGATTTTGGAAGCTATTTCTAAAGTAGATATCTATCTCTTTTTTTGTTGGAAGTACAAAATACAATTACTCTGTTAGTAGTTGAAGGTATGTTCAAGCTTTGAACTAGCATTATTATGTCTAGTTAATTTATTTGGCATTGTGATACAAGCATTCTGATTAAAATCCAGGTAAGGAAGGCAACATGCCGGTACATTCTCGAGAAAAGAAAGAAAGTAACCACGAGGAGATGGAAGTCGACTATCCCGAACAAGATGGGAGCAGTTCAGACGAAGATGACACTGAGAGCTCCTCGGAGTCAGAGGATGGGGACAGCTCAGGTAAGAATTGTTTTACCAACCCAGTTTGTTTGTAAACTACAAGTGGTTTGCTACACATGTTACATGAATGCGCCTGTTTCATTGGTATTTTGGGCATCATGCATGTATTGTAGAGATGGATGATGAGGACTGTGAAAGGAGAAGGGTGGAGTGCCTTGATGAAATGACAAATCTGGAGAAACAATTTGGAGACCTGAAAGACCAGTAAGTCTCTGATTGCATTTACTGATTGGATTTACATTATAAATATGTCTCAATTCCATCACAGTGTGTCAAACAGATGAATGTATCTAAGGTTAACCAATTGTAGCCAATGCTGTTTTTGTTCAGGTTGTACAAGGAGAGGTTGAGTCAGGTGGATGCCAAACTCCAGGAGGTGATTGCAGGCAAGGCTTCGGAGTACCTGGACCCCCTGGCAAATCTGCAGGAGAACATGCAGATCAGAACAAAGGTTGCTGGTAAGTCTGTCGCAAGCTAATCTTTGGATTACATTATTTATGTAGCTTTAAACTGATTTCACAAATTGCTGCGGCATTGAACACCAAATTAATAAATTAAGGTTTCCTAATTTTCATCCAGAAGTTGACAAAGTAAATCTGATGAAGAAAATTGAATGAACACTATGCTGGCATGTCTCACTGTCAAATTGTTTTCCTTCTCAGGGATCTACCGGGAGCTCTGTATAGAGTCTGTAAAAAACAAGTACGACTGTGAAATCCAAGCAGCTTTCCAGCACTGGGAGGTGAGCATTGTTGTTGGGAAGTCCACATACCCATGTCCGTCTTCAAACCTCTGACGAATTAATTTATTTGTATAGTGTCTTAATTGATTATCATTTGTAACCATTGATTCCTCTTTGTTTATCTTAGAGTGAGAAGTTGCTATTGTTTGATACAGTGCAGAGTGAACTTGTGGAAAAGATCAGGCGACTGGAGGAGGACAGGCACAGTATAGACATAACCTCAGGTATCGTCAAGTCATTGTGCGAGCCACTAACGTAGCATGCATAACCCAGCTCTCATATGGCTAGTTCCCCAGACAGCAAGACTAGTCCTGGACTTAAAATCTATTTTAATGGAGCATGCTTTTTAGTCCAGGACTAGGCTCAGTCTGTGTCCAGGAAACTGTCCGATAGTGCCATGTCTTAATATTCCCTTTACTCATTGACCCTTCTTTTCTCAGAGCTCTGGAAAGATGAGCTGCAGTCAAGGAAGAACAAGAGGAAAGATCCATTTAGTCCAGACAAAAAGAAGAAGCCAGTTGTTGTGTCAGATATCCTCTTTCATCATCTGAGTCTCAACAGAAATGAGTCTTACATACATTTTTTTTTTTTTACAATCTTGGTCTGTGTTGTGTGTACTTGTCCCACCCACCACACACTCACATTTGCCTTTATATACCAGTATTTCCTTAACATCCGTACGACCATATATTGTCTACATGTTACAAGACTTGGATATATTGGAGGATTGGACAGCAATCAGAAAGGTACCTTTCCTCATAGATGCATAGTATGGTCCTCTAGCTCAGGTGGTAGAGCCGGGATAGTGGGTTCGATTCCTGACACCACCCATACATGTATGTATGTATGTATGCAAGTGTGACTGTAAGTCGCTTTGGATAAAAGCTTCTGCTAAATGTAATTTATTATTATTATTATAATATTAGTATGTTTTGGATTTATATGGTGATTATGATCATATTCTAACAATTTTAATATCTTAAAGGCTGTGGCTACTTTGGGACCTCACAGAGGTAAAACTGATGGTAAGACTCAACTTCCATTTTGAATTAAAGAATTGTGCTGTAAATTGTTTCCTCACTATTCTGTTATTGTGAGATCCTGTCCTTTGTCTCTTTTTGGTTTTCTGAACCAAACTATGAATGAACACCATGCATAATAAACACAATATAATGTCAGCAAGTTGAAAAATTATACTTTATAATAAGTTACTATACCAACTTGGAGTGTGTACTTTTGTGACTAAATATTTTTTTGTTTCCACCAAACATTAAATTCCAGTCTCCACCAATAAGAATGAAAAGTATCAGCATAATGCTCGATCAGAAGAGGGAAAGTTGAGTTATGACGGAGAATGGTACTGCCGTGGACAGACGATATGCATCGACAAGAAAGATGAATTTCCCACAAGGTGAGGATACTGGCATCCTTGGGAAATATACTTTTTTGGAAGCAAAGTATTTTATGTCCTTTTTCTAACCATTTAATAATTTCAATGTTTAATCTTCTCTTGCCCCCCTCTGTCCAAAGAGCCATAATTACCACAATCAACCATGATGAGGTTTGGTTCAAACGACTAGACGGCAGTAAATCCAAGCTGTACATCTCTCAGCTCCAGAAAGGCAAATACACTATCAAACACTCCTAATTATCAGGTGAACTTGCACCACTCCCTCTCCAAAGCTCAGGAGTTATTCACAGATCCCCATGGTGCCATCTTCTGCCCATTTCAAGTTTTCTAGTGAATTCTGACTTAAATACTTAAAATACAATTTATATGAAATACCATTTTTTGTTAATTTTGTGAGATGGGTGTGGGTCCTCTAAATAGTATTGTGTGACTAGGTGTGAATATGACCATGTTCCAATGGCATTTTTATTGGGCAAGACAGATGGATATGGAGAACATGAGTTTCCAAACTCCCGTTTTCTACAGGTTTAACAGTAGCTCAAAGCATTCAGATGAGAAAATGTACAGTATAACGGACTAACACTGCAAGATCTATAGAAAGTTACATGGGACATCAGTTTAGATCAGTATATCAGCCTCTCATGTACATTGACAAGTACCCATTATCTCTTGCCATACCCGTCTCTGCCAGTTGTACTTTTTGTAATTTATGATCAATTCTTTGTTATTGGTACGGTACTGGTGGTGACTGTCTGTATAACTTTAACACTTATGTCTTACATCTTCCAATGCAGTATTCATTTGTTTCTTGCTGTCTGTCTTAATGACATTCCTACATAGGGTTTTAAAATTCTAGTAACGTTCCCAAAATTCCCAGGTTTTCCAGATAACCCGGTTGAAAGTGTCCCAGAATCAGAAGCGAATAAGCAGGAAATCTGCGGTAGATTTCTGGAAAACTGGTGAATTTTGGGAAAGTTACCAGAGCTTTGTAACCCTACTTGTACCTCACTTTGAGATGCTGTGGGTTTGCTAGAAAGGAACCATTGTCTTAATGTACAGAATAAAATGGGCCTGCATGTTTTATATAAATAAAGGGAAAAATCTGTCTATAAACTTTGTCTGTATTTTTTAGAGCCCAATACATTTTCTGAGAAGATCCAGTGAAATGCACATTACTTTTTCTACACTTAGCTTTTCCATAATCTCATGTCATATGTGCTTGAGGTCAGCATCTATGTCCATATTTCTACAACAGAGTAAAAACATCTTAAGCTGTTTTACTTGGGATAAAGATATGCCCCTAAATCACAGAACAGTTTGGAGATTCCAGTCTTGTTTCATGTATAAACATTGCTGCAATACCATAATTTGCCACAGCCAATTTCTCCTACCTAAACAGCCAAGTGTTTCATGAAAGCTTTTTTGTTGTTAGAAAGCTTTTTTTTACTTGCCCAAACACTACTGCCAAGACTAAGATCAATATTTGAAATGTGTATTGAAGTGTACTAATGTGAATGTTGGTGTGAAAATAATATGAACTGTTTTGTCAAAAGCAGAACAAATGTCTTGTATGTTGTATGCAAGGTTGAAGCAAGGAGTAGTCTGTTCTTGTACTAAAGCCTTTTGGGAGAAAGTATCAATATGAATGTGGTGTTAAGTATTTTGATTTCATCATGACTGCCTGTATGTTCATAAACATGAGTAAAGTTCACTAAACAAAAACTAAACATAGTGAAACAATACATAGCTATGTGATTTTGTCCTTGCATGCAGTTTGGGAAATGGCAATAAAACATGAATTAATAGTTTCACATCTGACAGATGTGAGAGTGACAGCTACCAGAGGGTATAGCTGTTTCCCTTCCGATGAACATTTCCAACCCGTGTCGCAACTGACACTTCGTGGCTGTCGTGTTTTGGTCTCTGCTAGAGTCTGAACTGAAAATGACAGCGAGAAAGTCTTGGTCACGACTCGAGACAGAACGAATCCGTTCGGAAGGGCAATGGGACAAGATACCAGAGCTTGTACGGCAGCTCTCTGCCAAACTAATATCGAATGGTAAGATTTGCTCTGCCGTTTACTTAACGATTTGGGGCCTGGACAGGGAGCGGAATACACGAGCTTTCCTAACCAAGTCAGCGCGTCTACGTGAATGAAACGTCCTTTGCGAGTGGCTGCCAGGTAGACAGCTATTTCTAGTGGTCATGCGAATGTAAAGAACTAAATAATGATCTTGAACACACCGGTATAGTTTATATTTAGCGAAAACCCAAAGCTTCTTTGATCGTGCATACGCACACACTTTTCTGTCATTTCAGGGCTAGCCAGCCTAGCTACTGTAGCTAACTAACTTGGACAGAGAGTATATCAACTGTGCATACTTGTTGAACGTTCTCACTCATTAAATAGTTCTAAATTATTTTACTGAGCTAGCTATCTTACCACTTGCATAGGTAGACTTCATAGAAATAGTTTAAGAATATTTAGTCCTGCATATCAGTTGCCTAATCATACACAGTGGAGCGGCTTACTGAAATCAACATAAACAAAATTGAAATCTGTGCGAAATAGCAAGCTTCAAGGGAGGGGGAAATTGTTTTCTTGACAGATTTCAGTTCTATTGATGTCTGTGAACAGGAAGTCGCCTTGCTGGAATGATGATGTCATTTATCCGGTGTCCTGTGTGAACTTAAGTATGCTCTTTCTAATTCTCTCTCTCTTTCTCTCTTTCTTTCTCTCCCGGAGGACCTGGGCCCTAGGACCATGCCTCAGGACTACCTGGCATGATGACTCCTTGCTGTCCCCAGTCCACCTGGCCGTGCTGCTGCTCCAGTTTTAACTGTTCCGCCTGCGGCTATGGAACCCTGACCTGTTCACCGGACGTGCTGCCTGTCCCAGACCTGCTGTTTTCAACTCTCTAGAGACAGCAGGAGCGGTAGAGATACTCTCAATGATCGGCTATGAAAAGCCAACTGACATTTACTCCTGAGGTGCTGACTTGTTGCACCCTCAACAACTACTGTGACTATTATTATTTGACCCTGCTGGTCATTTATGAACATTTGAACATCTTGGCCATGTTCTGTTATAATCTCCACCCGTCACAGCCAGAAGAGGACTGGCCACCCCTCATAGCCTGGTTCCTCTCTAGGTTTCTTCCTAGGTTTTGAACAGGGCATAAATGTCATATTTTGGCATGCAAGCATGTTTTGTTGACATAAACTGACATGCCTTCTTATGTCAGTCAGACCAGAGCATGGGGGGTAGTTAACAAACTGGATTAGCCTACAAATTGCTTTAAAATCCAACATGGCATGAAGGATTTTTTTTATCGACATGAATTAGATTGAGCAATAAAAGAGCCACTTTTATTCCATAGGCTGGGATCCGCACTATGCAGCTGTACAAGAGCACATTTTTCACTGGCTGTCCACTGGTTTAAAAAACAATGATCAATAGGCATCCTCCAAGCGTTTATTGAAGTTTGATAATATTTGGATGCCAACAGCAGTCGCACCATTGGAAGATATAGCTTGGACTGTAGCCTACAAAAAAGCCTATTCCTGCTCTTTTCCCGTGATCCATCAAACACATTTGGTGTGTCATAGTGGTCTCTGACTTGTGGTTAGACTCGCTCATGTGGAACAAACTTCAACTTTTTTTTCAATGCTGATTTGAATGTAATTGAGAACAGAGAAGTGTCAGTCTATGGAAGGGGGTGAGAACCATGAGCCTCCTAGGTTTTGTATTGAAGTCAATGTAGCCAGAGGAGGATGAAAACTAGCTGTCCTCCTTCTACAGTGGCGTTACCGTACAGAGTGCTGTTGAGGCTACTGTAGACCTTCATTGCAAAACAGTGTGTTTTAATAAATTATTTGGTGATGTGAATATATTTACTATAGTTTTATCTAAAAAGTGTAACTTTTTTTAATGTTTCACAATTTTTATTTTTATGAAATTCACTGAGGATGGTCCTCCCCTTCCTCCTCTGAAGAGCTTCCACTGCTGGAGGTATAGACTAAACTCTGTTTGTGTTTCAGATGACCTGGTGCTGGGGGAAGCCAAGCTCCAGCAGTACCTCAAGGAGAACCCCATCAAGCAGGGGGCCAGCCCAAGGAGCCGAAGACCCCAGCTTGTGGAGGTCCGCAAGCACCTGACCGCTGCCCTGGACCGAGGGAACCTCAAGGTAGATGTTAATGATATAACACCTATAGCCATTAGTATTTGTCATATGTCTAGTTTAGTCTTGTAAGTGTTATAATAGTGTAGTCCAGTCTTATAACAGTATTATAAAACTGCAAAAGGGTAACACTGGTTTAATCAGGATCTGGCTGTACACTCACTGCTTTCCCAAACTGAGAGAATCCCCTTTGAATTGCATAACCTCATATTACTGCCTCACTCCCTAGTGCTGCTTGTATGAACCCTTTTTCTCTGAAATATGAACATATATTTTTGTGTTCAGGAGAAAACATATGGCTACACAATAACTGTCTCTTCTCTTTCCTTTTGTGCCTAGCCGGACTACATGCAAGAGGCTAGTATGTTGATGGCCAAGATGTCCTATGTGGAGGGAGACTATAGTGAGACGTTCAACCAGTATGGCAAAGTGACCCTGGACGAGCTGGCACTGGTGGAAGCCCCCGTCTACCATGATTACCGAAGCATACGCTACCAAAGGTAAGAGCTTTGGGTACCTTAATGCCCTCACATTACACCAGTCAGGGTTTTTCCTAGCTCAAAAAGAGGCTTAGGTGGTGGCAGTGGCTACAAAAAAAAACTTTGGGTGGCCTGCCAAAAAAGGTCCTGTGCTGGAAAACCCTGCCAGTATTTCCCAATTCGAAATCTATGCAACAAAATTGTCCAGGGGAACAGATCTATGGTAGGGGAAACACTGCATAACCCTACCGTCTATTCTACTACCAAAGTTCAGCTTCAATCTCAACTCTGCTTCAGTACTCGACACATTCCATTCTAGTAATTTGGTGAATTTGTCTATTCTAAAGGACATTGAGCCTAATCTGTGGTGCTGAAGCCCTCTGTTCTTCCACTGCCTCAGTCATGTATTGAGAAAGTGCTGAGGTTGAGGCTGGGGTGAATGTATTACCTAACTCTGCTGGTCTGGTCAGTCCGAGTCTTAACCTGGTGCCCGCCCTGCCGTTGCACCCCTGAACTCTGTCACTGTATGCTTGCCAGGAGGACGGTTAGCTTAGCTGATGAGAACACAATGTGACCTACCTCATTATGCAGTTCCTGTCTGTGGAGGCTTGCTCAGGCTTTCCCCTCAGAATTCTGCACTAATACAGGGGGATGTTCAATTGACCTGCTGTAAAATGGAGATGGGTTTTGATGCATAAGTAGTGGCGTTTTAAATGTCCTATAATAGAGTCAGTTGCTGTATCTAAATCTAGTGTGTATATTAAAATGGACATGACACGGAGGAAAAATACGTTGTCTCTGAAAAGAGGAAATTGACACAGCAGCACCAGTCCTCTGTTTGAGCTAGTATCCCCTGCAATGTGTTGTTGGGCCCTATGGTGGCAGTAGAGGTTCACTGTTCACTATGCTTACGTTTGATCATGCAGAGAGGAGTCCACACACACACACTATCTATCTATCTATCTATCTATCTATCTATCTATCTATCTATCTATCTATCTATCTATCTATCTATCTATCTATCTCTCTATCTCTCTCTCTCTCTCTCTCTCTCTCTCTCTCTCTCTCTCTCTCTCTCTCTCTCTCTCTCTCTCTCTCTCTCTCTCTCTCTCTCTCTCTCTCTATCTATCTATCTATCTATCTATCTATCTATCTATCTATCTATCTATCTATCTGAAGAAGAAGAAGAAGCTCTACCGTAGTGTGGAGCCCCTCAATACAGCAGCCTAGTATACACACAGGGCGCACACACAAATCTGTCCCCCTCTATACATACAGCAGCCTATCCCAGGATTTACACAGACCGACCGATGATGCAAGCCAAGCAGTTGCCCATACAGCATACATCACTGTGGAGCGACTGCATTGCGTAGGCAACCCCACCCCCACATAGGCACACACACGTCTTCTCTCCGGGCCGTATTGCCTGCAATCATACTGTGTATATGGAGTGAAGCATTGAAACATTAGGGCTTGACCTGAATGTAGGCAAGCTGACTTTATAGCCGGAAACATCTATAATGGAAGTAAGTCTCTTCAGATGAAGCTCTCTTTTATGTTAAACAGCATCATTTCTTATATAGTCATTTGTTGGCTGTGTAAGGCCATGTTGATAGATAACCTGAGTTCATTAGTTATTTTCTGTGACTTTGTCTGGACCAGCCATCTTGTTTGTCCGATGGCGGGAATGGGAAGACATTACTGCTGTTTTTCATTTTAATGATCGTCCTAATCGAGAGGAGTGGAGGGGAGGAGGAGGTCAGGCCGGCCTGTTTAGAGTAACACAGGAGCCCATTAGGCCGTGAAAGTGCCACAGTGGTATGAATAAGTTATGTGGCAAGGCAGCAGAGAGAGCAGAGCCATACAATGACAACAGAATCCCCCGGCTTCAGTCATTAACATACCCGCATCTCCACCACAGGAAATCTTTATAAGGCAAAGACAAGCATGGCTGCATACATCCATCTTTGCAGATCTCTATCTCTCTCGCTCTCTCCATCTTTCCATCCATCCATCCATCCATCCATGGTGGGGGTCCGTCCATCTGTGACAGAGCATGTTAATCTCCCCATCTGTTTGTCTCTGCCTCCTTCTCTGTCTTTCTGTTTCTTTGCTTATCTATAACTTTCTCTCTACCCTCTCACTCTACCTCTCTGTCTTTCTGTTTCTTTATCTATGTATAGCTCTCTCTCTCCTCCCCTCTCTACTTCAATCCCTCTCTGTCTTTCTCTCTTGCATCAGTATTCATGTTCCTGTCATGTCCTATAAAGAGAAGACATCTGCACCTCTATGGTACTGGAGGTTTCAGGGTGTGTAAATGAGTCATGTGGGGTTGATGGATGAACCATTTGGCTTGTATTGTTTGGACCCTTTTAGTGAATGGCTCCATTTGAGCGTCACACAGTTGGAGTAGTCTTGCGTAATTCCAGAGGCTAGAGCTATTTATAATGAATGAGTTATTAAGGCTATTATCTATTATTAATGCGTTGTTTGAAAAGGGTGCTTTGGGGAACTGCAGATTCGGTTTCATAACAACGAGGTTTGTGTAGCCACGATGGAAGTGTTGTGCTTTTCTACATATTGTCTTGTTACAAACACAATGGTATGGTGATTGACAGAACCGGCCCACACAAAACAAGATACAGTTTACCCAAAGGTCAGACAGGGCTACTTTTCTCATAGTATCATTTTAGGGCCCCGAGTTATTCCTTCCCACGTGAGTTTACATGGAAAAACTCTGCCTATAACAAGGGGCGCAGACTACACCAAAGGCCCAGAGTTTTTCCTTGCAAGGTCACAAGATCAGGAAAACTCAGGGCCCTACATGAGGGAAAAGAGTGAGGGCCTTCATTTGTAGATGAGTGAGACCCAGAAGTAGAAGATGATTGTTGTCCTACTCTCCTCTATAGAAGAAAGGAAGGCTGTAAAATAAGATATCTTCTTCAGTCCTTGGCTGACATGAGGTGAGGCTGGTGGCTGTCCTTGACTCCGATGAATGTACACTATGCACGCGCATCCACGCACGTACAGAAACACAGACACTAAAGCTTGAGCATGAACTTTAACCCCTGGTGGGCTGCATTGTGTAGTCTTATCCCGACCAGAGGCAAGGCCACAGTACTGTACGTGTAGTGTAGAGTATACAGCCGCTTTTAAAAGTTCCTTTCTTTATTTCTTCTCTCCAGGTCTGTGTCTAGAGAAAGTCCTGGCTGCATCTCCGTCCCTTTCCAATTATAACGTGGACAAAGACCAGGAAGTGATTACCTGCTATGAGAAGTCAGGAGACATTGCCCTGCTCTACCTACAGGAAGTAGAGAAGGTAACCTAGCAACCAGCTAACATTGGCTTTACAAGTGGATGTGTTGATGGGAGGGAGAAGATGGGGATGCTTTAATCACTGTGACAAAACCAAATCATTTTCAGGTGATCTAGGCTAATACTAACAAAGTAATTAACCCTCTTTTAAAATGACAGTTTAAGGTAGACTCGGCTAGATGACGTTGCCATGAGCGGAACTGCAGATATTAAGATGAGCGGGATGCAAGACTGCAACGTGATAGCAACGGGACCAAAACAGCGGAGAAGTTTAGTCTCGAGCTTCAACACTCTTAGTTGTTTACTGCTGTTTACTTTGTGCATCTACGTCATTTTGCTGAGTCGATTTTTAAGTTACAATTACAAATAGTCAAGACTAAGGGCCAGTCACCAGTAACTTAACTTTTGTTCTTGGATAGTTGCTGTTTGACATTTTAAAGGGAAGTTTGCAGAATGAGGTTGCTGTTAAACATTCAGATTTGGGTGACCTCCTGAGTGGCGCAGTGGTCTAAGCTGTTCCACCAGAGATTCTGGGTTCGAGTCCAGGCTCTGTCGCAGCCGGCCGCGACCGTGAGACCCATGGGGCGGCGCACAATTGGCCCAGCGTTGTCCAGGTTAGGGGGGGTTTGGCCTGCAGGGATGTCCTTGTCCCATCGCGCACTAGCGACTCCTGTGGCGGGCCGGGCACAGTGCCCGCTGACACGATCGCCAGGTGTACGGTGTTTCCTCCGACACATTGGTGCGGCTGGCTTCTGGGTTAAGTGGGCATTGTGTCAAGAAGCAATGCGGCTTGGTTGGGTAGTGTTTCAGAGGATGCACGGCTCTCGACCTTCGCCTCTCCCAAATCCATACGGGAGTTGCAGCGTTGAGACAAGACTAACTACCAATTGGATACCACGAAATTGGGGAGAAAAAGGGGTGAAAAAAAACAACCGTTCAAAAGTTTGCGGTCGCTTAGAAATGTTTTTGACATAAAAGCACATTTTTGTCAATTAAAATAACATGAAATACAGTGTAGACATTGTTAATGTTGTAAATGACGATTGTAGCTGGAATATCTACATAGGCGTACAGAGGCCCATAATCAGCAACCATCACTCCTGTGTTCCAATTTCACGTTGTGTTAGCTAATCCAAGTTTATAATTTTAAAAGGCTAATTGATCATTAGAAAACCCTTTTGCCATTATGTTAGCACAGCTGAAAACTGTTGTTCTGATTAAAGAAGCAATAAAACTGGCCTTCTTTAGACTACTTGAGTATCTGGAGCGTCAGCATTTGTGGGTTCAATTACAGGCTTCAAATGGCCAGAAACAAAGAACTTTCTTCTGAAACTCGTCAGTCTATTCTTGTTTTGAGAAATGAAGGCTATTCCATGTGAGAAATTGCCAAGAAACTGAAGATCTCGTACAACGCTGTGTACTACTCCCTTCACAGAACAGCGCAAACTGTGGGAGGCCCCGGTGCACAACTGAGCAAGAGGACAAGTACATTAGAGTGTCTAGTTTGAGAAACAGACGCCTCACAAGTCCTCAACTGGCAACTTCATTAAATAGTACCCGCAAAACACCAGTCTCAACGTCAACAGTTTATGAGGCAACTCCGGGAAGAGCAGTCCAGTTTATGAGGCAACTCCTTGGAAAAGCAGTCCAGGTGAAGCTGGTTGAGAGAATGCCAATACTGTAAAATACTGTCATCAAAGCAAAGGGTGGCAACTTTGGAGAATCTCAAATATAAAATATATTTTCATTTGTTTAACACTTTTTTGGTTACTACATGATTCCAAGTGTTATTTCATAGTTGTGATGTCTTCACTATTATTCTGCATTGTAGAAAATAGTCAAAATAAAGAAAACCCTTGAATGAGTAGGTGTGTCCAAACTTTTGACTGGTACTGTATTTGTTGTGTGACAAAACTGCACTCTTTAGATTGGCCTTTTATTGTCCCCTGCACAAGGAGCACAATGTGTAATGATCATGCTGTTTAATCAGCTTCTTGATATGCCACACCTGTCAGGTGGATAGATTAACTTGGCAAAGGAGAAATGCTAACTAGTATGTGAAGAAATTGTACACAAAATTTGAGAGAAACAGTATTTTTGTACGTATGTAAAATTCCTGGGATCTTTTATTTCAGCTCATGAAACATGGAACCAACACTTCACGTGCTGCATTTATATTTTTGTTCAGTGTATAAACCATTATTCAACCAGGCTTAATAGGTTTACAGTTATGTTAAAGTAATTTACCTATTGTCAAAAGCACCGTTAAATGATTAAAAAAATTTTTTTTTGATGTGAACTGTTTGTGAACCCGTTTTTGCCATTGAGCCTGGGCATCAGACTCCACATCTGTATTGCAGAGTTGTCAATGATGTGGTCGGTTTTCAATTGGCTTATCACATGGTTTGTAAAGGCTGAAATATTGTGCGTTGGGATGCTATCGGAAGCTTCAACATTTGTAACAAGCATGCTATCAAACATCTGTTGTTACACCCCTGTAATTAATAAGTTAGTCATAAATATTTCCAAAACTTAAAGCATTGTATTTGGGACAAATCATTCACTAAACCTCAACTACATCTCGTAATGAATAATGTGGAAATTAAGCAAGTTGAGGTGACTAAACTGCTTGGAGTAACCCTGGATTGTAAACTGTCATGGTCAAAACATATTGATACAACAGTAGCTAAGATGGGGAGAAGTCTGTCCATAATAAAGCACTGCTCTGCATTCTTAACAACACTATCAACAAGGCAGGTCCTACAGGCCCTGGTTTTGTCACACCTAGACTACTGTTCAGTAGTGTGGTCAGGTGCCACAAAGAGGGACTTGGGAAAATTGCAGTTGGCTCTGAACAGGGCAGCACGACTGGCCCTTAAAAGTACACGGAGAGCTAACATTAATGACATGCATGTCAATCTCTCATGGCTCAAAGTGGAAGATAGATTGATATCATCATTACTTGTTTTCGTAAGAGGTGCTGACAAGCTGAAGGTACCGAGCTGTCTGTTTTAAAATACTAGCACACAGCTCTGACACCCATGCATACCCCACAAGTCCTGCCACCAGAGGTCTCTTCACAGTCCCCAAGTCCAGAACAGACTATGGGAGGCTCACAGTACTACATAGAGCCATGACTACATTGAACTCTATCCCACATCAGATAACTGATGCAAGCAGTAGAGTCAGATTTAAAAAGCAGGTAAATATACACCTTATGGAACAGCAGGGACTCTGAAGTAACACAAACATAGGCACAGACACATGCATACACACACATGATGACATACACAGATGTACACATGGATTTTGTGTTGTAGATATGTGGTAGTGGAGTATGGGTCTGAGGGCACACACTTAGTGTGTTGTGAATTCTGTAATGAATGTATTGTAATGTATTTAAAATTGTATAACTGCCTTAATTCTGCTGGACCCCAGGAAGAGGAGGTGCTGCCTTGGCAGCAGCTAATGGGGATCCATAATAAATACAAATTACAGACTGCAATTACCACCAGTTACACGTCGTTATTACTGTAACTATGCATTATTACAATTAATTACAATTCTTGTTACAGTGTAATTGCATAAATGCACTGTAATAAGGACCCCTTAAAATGAAGTGTTACCAACATTTTATAGAAACTTTTGCATAAAGACCGTTCAGATGGAATATCATCAATCTACATTGTTAGATTTGTGGAAATATATCATGCAACCTGCCCTTTAATGAATCACTATCCTTCCTTGGTTTCCCCAATAAGTGGATTGGACTTGCCTGTAATTAACTAATTCATTAATTGATTGGATTTGTATAGGGCTTTTCCAGTGCTCAAAGCGGCAACCATTTTGTGCCAGAACGCTCACCACACATCAGCTAATGTTTGGGAGTTGGACCTGCCTGTGTGCTAGTGTATTAGACAGTGCAGTAGGCCTATACCCCATCAGAAGTGCTGGTGTCTGTACTATTAGTACCATAGTGGTCGAAGGGGGCCAGGTCCATCAGCAGATCCATGCAGCATTGACAGACTGGCTCAGGGTTTGATGTTCCTATTTCTGACCTTGGCTGCTGTTTCAACCAGCAACTTTTTTTCTCCACTCTGATTTGTTCTGCCAACAGGGTTTTCCCTCGCATTTTATTTTCTCTCTCTTTCTGTCTGCTCTCTGTTTCTCCCTCTCTGTTTTTCTCTCTCTCTCTGTTTCTCTCTCTTTGCTTTTTCCATCTATTTCTTTCTTTCTATCTCTCTGTCTCTGCTCTCTCTCGCTCTCTATTTTTCTTTCTTTCTCTCTATCTGTATTTGTCTCTCTGCTCTCTCTCTTCCTCTCCCTCTCTCTTTTTCTGCTCTCTCCATCCCTGAGGCTCTCCTGGCCTCTGAGGGGTTGCAGAACAGTGTAGCAACCTTTTTATATATTTTTCATTTCAGCAGTCCTGCTATCTAGTCAGTCTGAGTGCATATATATGCTAGCATGTGGGAACTCACTCAATAACATTCTCCCATCCCCAGTGCTAGCCTGTCTGATGCTATTCTGGCCCTGAGGCCTTTGGTGTGACTACTCTGTTGAGTTATGGTGTTCACAGTGTAGAGATAGTGAATGGTGTTCAGACCTTCTATTTTGTGCAAGTGTCCTTAAGTGTCCTTAGTTGAAGAGCAATGATGCAAATACTCATTTGGCCCATTTTTTGGGCTCATGGTGTCATTTTAGTTACCAAGCCTCAGGATAGAGCTGTGTTGTTGCTCCAAAATGTCATAACTGTATGTGCTATTTGAATTCAATATTTAAACTAATCTAGTGGCATCGATTCACTCCTCCAAAAAGCCACAGGCTTTACCCCTGCATTTTCTTTCTTCTGTATCGGCTGTTAGAATTCAATATTGAAATTCTAATTTAGTGCAACTGATTCACATTGGAGCGGCACTTCCCCAAATAGCTCCCTCCCCACCTCCAGCACACGCCTTTCCCTTCCCAACCTACATTCCCAGCCTACCCACACATCCAGAACACCAGGTCTGAGAGAGCTGCCCCCCTGTAATTGAACCGACAGCCGATTCCATACAGCATACAGAGAGACACTGATACAATACCCAGGAGATGAATGGGGCAACAGCACTACAGCCAGGTATCTATCTCTCTCTCTCTGTGTATCATGTGCCAGGCAGGCAGCACAAGGTGTAAGGACACAAGCTACCTGCTGCTGAATGAAATCATTTCATATTTTTGACAGACAGAGAGAGGAGAGTGGGAACACAATGGGGACCTTTGGGTTGGACGGATGCAGAGGAAATAGGGAGAGGAGAGGGTTAGGAGGGGGAGGAGAGGAGGAGGGGAAGGAGAGGAGAGGGGGATGAGGAGAAGAGAGTAGCAGCCATGGTTCTTCAATCTTCTCCCTGTCCTCTCTCCTCTTATCTGTTTCTTTCCTTTTAGGTCTACTATTATCTGATGTTATCTTGGTTGTGTTTTCTTATCTCTCTGATTACCAATCTAGTTTTGGAAGTACAATATTGTGGTTTCTGAATTAAAGCGTTTGGCTGATTTGCATATGTGTAGGCCTATACAGTGTAACAGTCTATTGTTGATGCAGAATGTGAATAGTAAGCTGACTTTGTTCTCTGCATCTTCAAGCATTGCATTGTGGTGCAGGAGGTGGCTCCAGACTCTGTTATCTGGTCAATTTGATGTGTTTCAGGCCCTCAGTGCGGGGTGGCAGAACCGCAGTCCAAAGCCAGGTCCAGTGGCCCAGGAGCAGGAGCTGGGATACTTCCTGGAGACGGGACTTCAGAGGGCACATGTCATCCACTTCAAAAATGGGTAAGAAAGTTAGAGCGTGTGTGTGGAATAATCCTACACTGACATTCATCCCTAACCTACTGTGTGTGTTGCTGCTTCCTGTCACTCTTCCTTCTCTCCACTGTCACTCTTCCCTCTCTCCACTGTCACTCTTCCCTCTCTCCACTGTCACTCTTTCTTCCAATCCAAGGGTCCGTTTGTCTCAGGACGCATAGTAGGTATTCCTCCACTCCTCTCTGCCCTAGAATAGCACTGTGTTTGACTTACAATCCCCCCCAGAGAGAACAATGCTCTTGTATTACCATAGAGACTCAGGTTGACTTGCAACTCAAAGCCAAGATGCCAAACCCAGACCTGCCAACCTGCATGCATTTTGCGTACCATGCACACAATTTGAGGTGAAAGTATGCGGTATGAAAAACGACCATAAAATACACAAAAATAGGCTTGTAGTTGGCGCTTTGTGGTTTTTGACTCATCCGTCTGGAGTTGAAACTGAGGCAATCAGAGTACTAGGGCAAGGAGGAAATATCTCTTCGCCCTCCAGCTGGATGGCAGCTCCCTACTTTGTCCATTGATACCACTGATGTGTGATGAAAAAGGGAAAATGGAGAACGAACTGTTTGTCAAATACATTTTCCATAATTGTATGTGTTAGTAAAGCTCATAACCACTATAATTTCGTAGTTAGCTCCTTAGCTAAGGCAAGATTACGAAAAAGGTAGTTAGTTACAGCGTTTAGTCAACTAAGCGAGAACACTTTATTGCTCGCACCTGCTTTGATCTCCTCAAAGGTAGTAGGTGTGAGCGCGTTGATGATGAAGGAAACAGTGTGCAGTGTTGCGGTAGTTCTTCAGTGTGCGTCGCTGAGTGGATGGAAACAAACATGGCAGAGAGATCTGTTCTCCTTATACCGTCCTTCACAGAAAGTTATGCTAGGCTTTTAAAGATTAGTAGGCCTATTTTAATTAATCAGTTCTTAATCTGTCCTCTTTATATACAGTTGAAGTCGGACGTTTACCTTAGCCAAATACATTTAAACTCAGTTTTTCAAAACTCCTGACATTTAATTATTGTAAAAATTCCCTATCTTAGGTCAGTTAGGATCACCACTTTATTTTAAGAATGTGAAATGTCAGAATAATAGTAGAGAGAATGATTTATTTCAGCTTTTATTTATTTTATCACATTCCCAGTGGGTCAGAAGTTTACATACACTCAATTAATTTCCACAGGCTTTTGGCCCATTCCTCCTGACAGAGCTGGTGTAACTGAGTCACGTTTGTAGGCCTCCTTGCTCGCACACGCTTTTTTAGTTCTGCCCACAAATTTTCTATAGGATTGAGGTCAGGGCTTTGTGATGGCCACTCCAATACCTTGACTTTGTTGTCCTTAAGCCATTTTGCCACAACTTTGGAAGTATGCTTGGGGTCATTGTCCATTTGGAAGACCCTACTAAGCTTTAACTTCCTGACTGATGTCTTGAGATGTTGCTTCTATATATCCACATAATTTTTCTCCCTCATGATGCCATCTATTTTGTTTAAGTGCACCAGTCCCTTCTGCAGCAAAGCACCCCCACAACATGATGCTGCCACCCCCGTGCTTCGCGGTTGGGATGGTGTTCTTCGGCTTGCAAGCCTCCCCCTTTTTCCTCCAAACATAACAATTGTCATTATGGCCAAACAGTTCTATTTTTGTTTAATTAGACCAGAGGACATTTCTCCATGTGCAGTTGCAAACCGTAATCTGGCTTTTTTATGGCGGTTTTGGAGCAGTGGCTTCTTCCTTGCTGAGCGGCCTTTCAGGTTATGTTGATATAGGACTCGTTTTACTGTGGATATAGATACTTTTGTACCTGTTTCCTTCAACATCTTCACAAGGTCCTTTGCTTTTGTTCTGGGATTGATTTGCACTTTTCGCACCTAGTTCATCTCTAGGAGACAGAACGCGTCTCATTCCTGAGTGGTATGACAGCTGCGTGGTCCCATGGTGTTTATACTTGCGTACTATTGTTTGTACAGATGAACATGGTACCTTCAGGCGTTTTTAAATTGCTCCCAAGGATGAACCAGACTTGTGGAGGTCTACAATGTTTTTTTCTGAGGTCTTGGCTGATTTATTTTGATTATCCCATGATGTCAAGCAAAGAGGCACTGAGCTTGAAGTTAGGCCTTGAAATACATCCACAGGTATACCTCCAATTAACTCAAATGATGTCAATTAGCCTATCGGAAGCTTCTAAAGCCATGACATAATTTTCTAGAATTCTCCAAGCTGTTTAAAGGCACAGTCAACTTAGTGTATGTAAACTTCTGACCCACTGGAATTGTGATACAGTGAATTATAAGTGAAATAATCTGTATGTAAACAATTGTTGGAAAAATTACTTGTCATGCACAAAGTAGATGTCCTAACCGACTTGCCAAAACTATAGTTTGTTAACAATAAATTTTTGGAGTGGTTGAAAAACGAATTTTATTGACTCCAACCTAAGTGTATGTAAACTTCTGACTTTAGCTGTATGTCAACAGTAGGCTACTAATGATGTGATAATAGTCAGTTCTACAGTTACATTTATTTCTAGGGCCTCCCGAGTGGCACAGCGATCTAAGGCACAGCATCGCATTGTTGCGGCGTCACTAGAGCCTGGGGTTTGATCCCAGGCTGTGTCACTATCGGTCGTGACCGGGAGTCCCATAGGGCGGTGCACAATTGGCCCAGTGTCGTCCGAGTTAGGGGAGGGTTTGGCCGGGGGGGCTTAACTTGGCTCATCGCGGGCCGGGCGCCTGCAGGCTGACTCCGGTCGTCAGTTGAATGGTTTTTTCTCCGACACATTGGTGCAGCTGGTTTCTGAGTAAAGCGAGCGGGTGTTAAGAAGTGCGGTTTGGCAGGTCATGTTTCGGAAGGATGCATGACTCGACCTTCACCTCCCGAGCCCGTTGGGGAGTTGCAACAAAGAGACAAGAAAAAGGCGATAAACATTACAACAACAAAACATTCTAGTTAGCTACTGAAGAACAGCCAAGGACCGATATTATTAATAGTCAATAGTTACCATTCTTACCATTCCTACAGTCTTCTGCCAAAATCATTATTAGGCAAAAAAAGTAAATTTTACTATGATTTGAGCAGTATGGATGTCGCAAGTGTGCCTTCAGTGGTACTCTACTTCAAGGTTGGCAGGTCTGCAAGCCTCAAGCCTGCCAGTGGAAAAGTGATTGGGCTCAGCCAGACAGCACAAAATTGGTGACGGTGTGGGATGGATTCCTATGTCCATAGCTGCTGTGCTTTGATCTAGTTAGACATAGTTTGGAACCTGCCGGCTAGCTCCCCTGTAGGTTAGAGCAGTAGTGTGTGTGAGTAGCTAGTTATGGGTGTTGATATGGAGGTAATGCTCCCTAAGCTCCTGGTAGGGGTGTGGTGGTAAAGCTCTGTCGGAGTGTGCATGTGATTTTGTGTGCATGTGTGTGCCAGTGTGTGTGCTGGCTGTGTTTCAGTCAGACCTGAAGATGGATGATAGCCTCCTATCTCTCTTAGCCCCGCCCCCATACTGACATGATGACTATCCCAGCATGCTTAGAGCTCATCTCACAACCACACCATTTGGGATGCACACCACTGACAGGATTAGGGCTCACAGGAACGTTAACAGACACAGCTGTAGCAGCCACATGGCTTCTCTAACGTTCACATCTATGTGACACGCTTCAAAAAACAACTCTCAACGCTCCTTTTGCTTTTGCCCAATGCCCATAAATGCATTCTTCATCTCTTATGGAAGTTATACTGAATTTATGGTGTCTTGATCAAATAAATCCTCCTCAAGCACCCCTTTTGTGCTGTCTGGTTCTCCTGGGGGGAACCATCCATACCACAGTCTGCCTGGGAAGCACTGGTTGTGTCACAAATGGCAACCTATTCCCATAGGGCTCTGGTCTAAAGTAGTGCACGATATGGAATAGGGACATACCCACTGTATAGGGCAAGGTGCATTTTTTACATGGAAAATGGAGGAAACCACTTAAAAACCAGAGAGGAGAAGAGATAAAGAGAGGAGGCTGCCACTACTGCTGCTGCTGAAGATAATAGTTCATAGATGATGCAACACAGTGTCTCTTTCATGTCAACCTGCACTCCTCCCTAACTCCACACGTCTCTCTCTCTCTCACTAATAACACACCGGAGGACACACACACTGGTATAGTGGTGCAAATACATTCATAGAAACACACACTACATACAAATCACGCACACACACAGCATTTCCAGTGGGAAGGTGCTTTTTCTATCCTCGAGAATGCCAACGTTAAAAAGGACACGTCTTCAGTAAATAGCCAGCTGCATACATGGCTAATGTGTAAGCTGTGAGTAGCGGTAATTATCTGTCGTTAAGGGTGTCTGCTAAACTCATGAATAATGCAGCAGTGTGCCTGCCTGTGAATCTCGTGTTGCTCTCTCTGCTCATAGATATTTAAAGTTGAGCGTTGCCATAAAAACATCTGCCAGCATTCTTTTTGTATAATTATTTTCCCCCTTTGTAAAGTGGTCAATCATGGTTGCAGTGAATTAGGAGGAGGCCTTTGGTACTGAGAAGGAAATGGATCTTACAAAAAAACAGCAGGACCAAGACAATTCTTCATAATATGCCTTTATTGAAGTGGCTTGTTAAATAGAGCAGAGGAAAATGCTTGGTTGGATAAGAGATGTCTAGTGTACACACTAACTAACTGTATCGATGCAAGGTGTGCATCCAAAATAGTACCCTATTCCCTACTGTTATATAGTGCACTACTTTAGACCAAACGCCTATGGGCCCTGGTCAAAAGTAGTGCACTACATAGGGAATAGGTTTCCATTTGGGATGCATAGTCTATGCTTCCTCTAGCTGTTAGGCATCTGAAAAACCAGGTCACTTCTCATTAGCAAATCAAGTCTTAGAATGCAGCATGCTGCAGTCTTGCATTTACTGTAGCCCTGCCAACACACACACACACACACAGAGATTCCTTACTGTCAGTGCTGTATCGGTTTGAGCTGATTTAGGAAAATGAGGCCTAACAGCAAACACGTATTAAGTCTTTGATGAAACCCTCATTTGCAAACGGATACGCACCACCACGTTATACACATAGACAGACGGACGGACGGACGGACGGACGGACGGACGGACAGATGGACACAGGGGGGAGAGGAGCAGCCGCTTGGAGCTAGACCGCTCACTCGTTTGGTGTTACCGGGCAGTTTAGCACTCTGAGCTGAACCCTAGTCAACATTTCTCCAACGTTAGTGTGACGCATCGATAACATAACAAAGGCTCACACACTTATAAGATACTTTCTTGCATTAAGCACATAAACACATGCAGTCAGAGAAGGCGTGTGTTTGTGTGGTTAGTTTGTTCAGTGGGAGAGTGTTAGCTGAGTTGGTGTGGGAACATTGCAGTGTGTCTGATCCATAGAGAAGTGTTGAGCTAGGGTATTGACACCTCCTATCAACTGACAACCTCGCACACAAATGACCATACCAGTGCTGACACACACAGACTGATATGCACATATTCACCATTATTTATAGGAAATATTTTATTGCTTGTTTATACAGATCCATAATTATGAGAACAGAGATTTTCTCAGAATAATATATTTTCAGCATCGATTTAAAGGCTTGGTTTTAGTCAGTATGTGGTAGGGGTACAATATGTATCCGCTATCCATCACTCTATATAAAATGTATCCGCTATCCATCACTCTATATAAAATGTATCCACTATCCTCCACTATATATAAAATGTATCCACTATCCACCACTATATATAAAATGTATCCACTATATATAAAATGTATCCACTATCCACCACTCTATATAAAATGTATCCACTATATATAAAATGTATCCACTATCCACCACTCTATATAAAATGTATCCACTATCCACCACTATATATAAAATGTATCCACTATCCACCACTCTATATAAAATGTATCCACTATATATAAAATGTATCCACTATCCACCACTCTATATAAAATGTATCCACTATCCTCCACTATATATAAAATGTATCCACTATCCACCACTCTATATAAAATGTATCCACTATCCACCACTATATATAAAATGTATCCACTATATATAAAATGTATCCACTATATATCAAATGTATCCACTATCCACCACTCTATATAAAATGTATCCACTATATATAAAATGTATCCACTATCCACCACTCTATATAAAATGTATCCACTATCCACCACTGTATATAAAATGTATCCACTATATATAAAATGTATCCACTATATATAAAATGTATCCACTATCCACCACTCTATATAAAATGTATCCACTATATATAAAATGTATCCACTATATATAAAATGTATCCACTATATATAATATGTATCCACTATCAACCACTCTACATAAAATGTATCCACTTTTTATAAAATGTATCCACTATCCACCACTCTATATAAAGTGTATCCACTATATAAACTCCCTTTTTCAGGACCCTGCCTTTCAAAGATAATTCGTACAAATTCAAATAACTTCACAGATCTTAATTGTAAAGGGTTTAAACACTGTTTCCCATGCTTGTTCAATGAACCTTAAACAAATAATGAACATACACCTGTGGAACGGTCGTTAAGTCACTAACAGTTTACAGACGTTAGGCAATTAAGGTCACAGTTATGAAAACCTAGGATGCTAAAGAGGCCTTTCTACTGACTCTGAAAAACACCAAAAGTAAGATACCCAGGGTCCCTGCTCATCTGTGTGAGCATGCCTTAGGCATGCTGCAAGGAGGCACGAGGACTGCAGATGTGGCCAGGGCAATAAATTGCAATGTCCGTACTGTGAGACGCCTAAGACAGCGCTACATGAAGACAGGACGGACAGCTGATCATCCTCGCAGTGGCAGACCACGTGTAACAACACCTGCACAGGATCGGTACATCCGAACATCACACCTGCGGGACTGGTACAGGATGGCAACAACTGCTCGAGTTGCACCAGGAACGCACAATCCCTCCATCAGTGCTCAGACTGCCCGCAATAGGCTGAGAGAGGCTGGACTGAGGGCTTGTAGGCCTGTTGTAAGGCAGGTCCTCACCAGACATCACCGGCAACAACGTTGCCTATGGGCACAAACCCACCGTCGCTGGACCAGACAGGACTGGCAAAAAGTGCTCTTCACTGACGAGTCGCGGTTTTGTCTCACCAGGGGTGATGGTTGGATTCGCGTTTATCGTTGAAGGAATGAGCGCTACACCGAGGCCTGTATTCTGGAGCGGGATCGATTTGGATGTGGATGGTCCGTCATTGTCTGGGGCGGTGTGTCACAGCATCATCGGACTAAGCTTGTTGTCATTGCAGGCAATCTCAACGCTGTGCGTTACAGGGAAGACATCCTCCTCCCTCATGTGGTACCCTTACTGCAGGCTCATCCTGACATGACCCTCCAGCATGACAATGCCACCAGCCATACTGCTCGTTCTGTGCGTGATTTCCTGCAAGACAGGAATGTCAGTGTTCTGCCATGGCCAGCGAAGGGCCCGGATTTCAATCCCATTAAGCACATCTGGGACCTGTTGGTTCGGAGGGTGAAGGCTAGGGCCATTCCCCCCCAGAAATGTCCGGGAACTTGCAGGTGCCTTGGTGGAAGAGTGGGGTAACATCTCACAGCAAGAACTGGCAAATCTGGTGCAGTCCATGAGGAGGAGATGCACTGCAGTACTTAATGCAGCTGGCGGCCATACCAGATACTGACTGTTACTTTTGATTTTGACCCCCGCTTTGTTCAGGGACACATTTTTCATTTCTGTTAGTCACATGTCTGAAACTTGTTCAGTTTATGTCTCAGTTGTTGAATCTTGTTATGTTCATACAAATATTTACATGTTATGCTGAAAATAAACTCAGTTGACAGTGAGAGGACGTTTCTTTTTTTGCTGAGTTTATAATATGTATCCACTATCCTCCACTATATATAATATGTATGCACTATCCACCACTCTATATAAAATGTATGCACTATCCACCACTCTATATAAAATGTATCCACTATCCTCCACTATATATAAAATGTATCCACTATATATAATATATATAATAAAATATATATCACCTTTATTTAACCATCCGACCGATCCCCGGATGACCAGAGGAGGGTGACGTGTGGCCCCAATAGATCAACTGGTCACGGACAGCAGACGGAACGTACAGACGCCCGACGGGACACTGGAGGGCAGCGGGCTCTGTACGTAAAGCCTGCTCAATGTCCGCGTCCAGCTCCCACACGACCGGCGCTACCAGGCAGGAGGCTGGGAGTATGGGAGTCTGATCTATGGGCTGCTCCTCTGTGTCATTCTTCCGGGACAGTGCGTCTGCCTTCACATTTTGGGAACCTGGTCTGTAGGACAGGATAAACACATTACGGGTAAAAAACATGGCCCACCTTGCCTGACGAGGATTCAGTCTCCTCGCTGCCCGGATGTACTCCAGGTTGCGGTGGTCAGTCCAGATGAGAAAAGGGTGTTTAGCCCCCTCAAGCCAATGTCTCCACGCCTTCAAAGCCTTAACCACAGACAACAGCTCCCGGTCTCCCACATCATAGTTCCGCTCCGCCGGGCTGAGCTTCTTCGAGAAGAGCTTTGGTGGCGTACCCGAGCGCTGAGAGAGCACGGCTCCTATCCAAGCCTCGGACGCGTCCACCTCCACTATGAATGCCAAAGAGGGATCCGGATGGGCCAGCACGGGAGCCGAGGTATACAGAGCCCTTAGGTGCCCAAAAGCCCTGTCCGCCTCAGCCGACCACTGCAAACGTACAGGACCCCACTTCAGCAGTGAGGTAATGGGAGCCGCCACCTGGCTAAAACCCCGGATAAATCTCCGGTAGTAATTGGCAAACCCTCAAAACCGCTGCACCTCCTTTACCGTGGTGGGAGTCGGCCAATTACGCACGCAAACTCAGGAACAAAAACATGCACAAACAGTCGAACAACAGAGGGCTCTGGATGAGAATGGTGCAGACTCACCTGGGGTGACGCCAGAGAGCCCTGCCTGCTGCCTCGACTCCCAGAGGCACCAACCCGGCACCGACAGGCAGTGTGCCCTCTGCGGCCACAGGTGCACGTGAAGGCCCCTCCTCCGGCCTCCCTGAGCGCAGCCCCTCCCAGCTCCATTGGCACCGGAGTGGGGGTGCTGGAAGCGGGAACCGACAGAGCCCTCTCTGGACGTCCGCGGGTGACCAGCAGGTTATCCAACCGAATGGACAGATCCACCAGTTGGTCAAAGGTGATGGTTTGCATCCCTGCAGGCCAACTCCCGACAGACATCCTCGTGCAGGCTACATCGGTAGTGGTCGATGAGGGCCCTGTCGTTCCATCCTGCTCCGGCGGTCAAGGTCTGAAATTCCAGGGCGAACTCCTGGGCGCTCCTCGTCCCCTGCCTCAGGTGGAAGAGACGTTCATCCGCCACTCTACCCTCGGGCGGACGGTCGAAGACTGCCCGGAAGCGGCGCGTGAAATCCTTGAAGTGGTCCAACGCCGCATCTCCTTCTCCCCACACGGTGTTTGCCCACTATAGAGCTCTCCCCGAGAGGCACGAGACAAGAGTGGACACCCTCTCCCTTCCCGAGGGAGCCGGGTGAACGGTGACCAGGTATAGGTCCAGGTATAGGTCCAGCTGTAATAGGAACCCCTGACACAGTGCTGCCGTTCCATCATACTCCCTGGGAAGGGCGAGACGCATCCCACTGGGACCGGATACAGGAGGGATGAGTAGTGGTAACCCCGGTTGTGCTGGTCGAGGCGCTGGAGAGACTCCCTGTCTCTCCCAGCGGTCCATGTTCTGGACAAAGCGATCCAGCGTGGTGCCGAGATGTTGCAGCATCGCCGAGTGTTCTCGGACGCGCTCCTCTACCCCTCGGACCGGGGTACCTGCTCCTGCCGACTCCATAGTTGGGTGTGGAATTCTGTCAGGTTGTGCGCTACTGGTATCGAAGTCAGATGCAGGAGAGCAGAGTTGTGATCAGGCGCACACTTTATTTGGCAGAAGCAACAGACAGACGCAACTGCGTCAAAAAACCTCCAGCCAAATGGCAAAACTGAAAAGCGCGAACAACAGTCACAATGAATCAAATGTTTAACAATTAAACATACTACGTGGAGGAGGCCGTAGGAGGGCAACAACCCAGCAGCAGGACCGCTACCTCTGCCTTTGTGCAAGGAGGGGCACTGCCAGAGCCCTGCAAAATGACCTCCAGCAGGCCACAAATGTGCATGTGTCTGCTCAAGCGGTCAGAAACAGACTCCATAAGGGTGGTATGAGGGCCCGACGTCCACAGGTGGGGGTTGTGCTTTCCACTATCCTCCACAAAATATAATGTTTCCACTATCCTCCACTATATATAATGTTTCCACTATCCTCCACTATATATAATATGTTTACACTATCCTCCACTATATATAATCTGTGGCCTCAGATGTCCAGTGCTTTCCCCCATACTTTAGAGACAGATGATGACATATTAATATTTGTTGTTGCCACAGTAACCTGACCCAGGGAGTGGGCCGCTTCCGGGAGATCCTCCGAGCTGTAGAGACCAGGACCACACAGAACCTACGAATGGTGGGTTCTAGTGTGTGTGTTTATGTGTGTGTGCGCCTTCCTGTGTGTGTGAGTGTGTGCTTGCCCGCACGTGCACACCTGCGCTGTAACACAGTGTGTTTTTCTTTGTAGAACATAGCCAGACAGCTGGCAGAGATCCTGCTGAGGGGGATGTGTGAGCAGAGCTACTGGTCTTCTCTGGAGGACCCTCCTAGCCAGTCCCACCTGGACGACCCCATGCTACGCCAGGGAGCCCCCTACACCAAGGACTACGCCCTCAGCCGCAGGCCACGCGTCTACTCCAGAGACAAGTACGGACCAACCTGTCTCTCTCTCTCTTCTCTCCCTTCTCTTCTCTCTCTTCTCTCCCTTCTCTTCTCTCTCTTCTCTCTATTTTCTCTCTCTCTCTCTCTCTCTCTCTCTCTCTCTCTCTCTCTCTCTCTCTCTCTCTCTCTCTCTCTCTCTCAATACTAGTATCTGCCTGTGTACAGACCTGAGATGTGTGTGTATCTACATTGGCACAATCTGACACTCCTAGGCAGCTTACCTACACATGAGAACCCCAATGGGACTCCGCTACGCTGGCTTGTTCATCAAGCTGAGCTGACTGTGGTGGTTTGCAGGCTCTGTCTCTTCACTCGTTTGATAACTATCTCTCTCTGTGTCTCTATATTTCCCTCTCTTTCCCTCTTACCCCCTTTTCTCTCTCTCTCTTCCTCTCTCTCTCTCCTCACTATCTTTCTCTCTCTCTCTCGCTCTCTCTTTCTCTCTACCCCCACTATCTTTCCCTCTCTCGCTCTCTTTCCCTCTTTCCCTCTCATTGCCCCTTCCCTCTCTTCCTCTCCCTTTCTCTCTCCCCCACTATCTTTCCCTCTCTCGCTCTCTTTCCCTCTTTCCCTCTCATTGCCCCTTCCCTCTCTTCCTCTCCCTTTCTCTCTCCCCCACTATCTTTCCCTCTCTCGCTCTCTTTCCCTCTTTCCCTCTCATTGCCCCTTCCCTCTCTTCCTCTCCCTTTCTCTCTCCCCCACTATCTTTCCCTCTCTCGCTTTCTCTTTCCCTCTCATTGCCCCCCTCCCTCTCTTCCTCTCCTTCTCCTCAGTCTGTTTTGTCCACAGGAGAACACAGAGGAGGCTCTGCTCCTGTTGCTGATTAGTGAATCTATGGTAAGAATATCCCTCTATTCTTCCCGGGCAGGTAGATTCATCTTTCAGGTCGTGCACCTTTTCAACAATAACAGCAACTGAACTCCCCTGGTTCTAATGTTGACAAGTTCATTTTTTCTCTCAGCCACATCAACAGTTTCATCCAGTACAGTTTCCCCATCACACTCCCAAAGTAAGGCATTAAAGGCATTGTTTGGTAGCTCTGACTCTGAACTTCCAGTAACAATTTTTTTCAGTTGATCCATTAGTTTAAAGGGTGTTAGATTTCCATTCTGTTTGTTGTTCCTTCTAATGGGTGTTTTTAAAAGCAGGGCCTCCAGTCATCCATCAAGCACAACACTCCTCTTTCGATTCTTCCACTCACCACACACTGCAATGTTCCCACAGCTACTCTGTTAACACTCTCCCACCGAACGAACGAACGAACTAACGAACTAACGAACTAACTAACTAACTAACTAACTAACTAACTAACGAACGAACGAACGAACGAACGAACGAACGAGTGTGCGTGTGTTCTCCCTGCAGGCCAACAGAGATGTGGTGTTGAGCAGGATCCCAGAGCCCTGGGGCGACGGGGACAGTATGAGATGCTCTCTGAGGTGAGGACATACACATACTGGATGTATACACACACAGAGACCCTTATCCTACACCTACACACACCTAACCGCCCAATCAGTAACCGTGGGAACACCCGAAAAGACCCACGGAGACCAATCATGGCCTATAGTTGCCCCGGTAACCGAAGCTGCCACTTTCCGTCTCTGGAGCCAGTAGCCGGGAGCCTTCCTGCAGTCCGGTCGATGGCTGGCTGAATGGATCTGATCTCATTGATCTGGAGACCTTAAGTTCATCCCTCCATCCCCCAGCGCTGCTCTCTCTCTCTCTCTCTCTCACTCACTCACTCACTCACTCACTCACTCACTCACTCACTCACTCACTCACTCACTCACTCACTCACTCACTCACTGAACAAGAGATAAAGCACAATGTCTCAGTCACTACAGAGACTCCAAGACACTGTTAGTGCAGTCATCAGAAACACTAGTCCAAAACACTTTAAAAATTACCTTGTCGTTCTTGTCGAGAGAGAGAGAGAGAGAGAGAGAGAGAGAGAGAGAGAATTGTGTTGATTCTGGTTTTGATAGCAGAAAGAGACAATGGTTTGGCTTGTGAATACAACAAGCAGCCTAGGGGAGTCTTGTGTGCCAAAGTTCTGTAAACTATGATCTTGAATATTCAACATTTGGCCTTGTGTTGTCTGTCTCACTTAAAAGTTTTATATCATGAAATTTCCATCTGAAATATGTTGGACATCAGATGGAATCCTATTTGAGTCAAAAGATGATATTTATATGATGGGTAAGATATATAAAACCTTGCAACTGACAATATCTAAACTATTGGAACCAAGACTTAACTGATATTGGCACGATATGGAGAGAGTGTTGGAACATAACCAACGAAATTACAGTTAACAAAAGTGTACGCTTAATCCAGTATAAACTAATGTATAGAATTTATTACACGAGTCTAAATTCACACATTCTACAGCACAACTGCAGAGTCATGTCCCGAGTGGTGCAGTGGCCTAAGGCACTGCATCTCAGTGCTAGAGGCGTCATTACAGACCCCGGTTCGATTCCAGGCTGTATCACAACCGGTCGTGATTGGGAGTCCCATAGGGCGGCGCACAATTGGCCCAGCGTCGTCCGGGTTAGGGTTTGGCCAGTGTAGGCTGTCATTGTAAATAAGAATTTGATGCCTAGTTAAATAAAAAGTCTAAAATAAGCAATGATTCTGTAATTCATGCCTTCTTGGAGTGCTATATAGTCCAAAAGTTATGGCCAGAGTTAGAAAGTTGGCTGTCAGAAATGTTACAATCGAAATGTTATTTTTATCTGTCTATCTGCATATTTCAAGACATAGGTGTGTGAGATACTCAATGGGTTGGACCCTATTTTCTCGAAGTCAAATGATCCTCCATCGTTAAGACAGTGGAAGAATCAAATGCATTATTATTTAAATCTTGAAAAGGTGTGGGCGACAGAGAAAAGCAGAATATCGCAATTTGAGGCCATATGGCATAGAGTCTTTCAAGCACTGGAAATAGATGCTGTGGGAACATGTGGGTCTGGGCAGGTGGGATGTCCTTGATGTTTGTGTGCGTCTGTCTGTTGTCTTTTGTCTGTATACGTTTATATTGAAAGAGAGTGATCCGGCTCTACGTATTTTACTGGTTTGTGACTCACTGACACTGCCCCCAGTTAGACAGGAATAAAGCAGCCCAAGAGTTAACACACACAGTAACTTTATTTAAACACACTGAGGAAGATGAACATGGGATGAAAAGTTGGAGAAGTAGTGGAATGGTAGTGTGGTGCTGATAAGTCACCGGCAGGAAATTTGTAACATATAAAGTGCATTCGGAAAGTATTCAGACCCCTTGACTTTTTTCACATTTTGTTACGTTATAGCCTTGTTCTAAAATGTATTAAATAGTTGTTTTCATTCTTCAATCTACACCCCATAACCCCATAACTACAAAGCGAAAACAGGTTTTTGAAATTTGAGCAAATGTATTAAAAATAAAAAACTGAAATGACATTTACATAAGTATTCAGACCCGTTACTCAGTACTTTGATGAAGCACCTTTGGCAGCGATTACAACCTCGAGTCTTCTTGGGTATGATGCTACAAGCTTGGCACACCTGTATTTTGGGAGTTTCTCACATTCTTCTCTGGAGATCCTCTCAAGTTCTGTCAGGTGTCGCGGCACAGCTATTTTCAAGTCTCTCCAGAGATGCTTGATCAGGTTCAAATCCGGGCTCTGGCTGGGCCACTCGAGGACATTGAGACTTATCCCAAAGCCACTCCTGCTTTGTCTTGGCTGTGTGCTTAGGGTCATTGTCCTGTTTGAAGGTGAACCTTGCTCCCAGTCTGAGGTCCTTAGCACTCTGGAGCAGTTTTTCATCAAGGAGCTCTCTGTACTTTGCTCCATTTATCTTTCCCTTGATCCTGACTAGTCTCCCAGTCCCTGCTGCTGAAAAACATCCCCACAGCATGATGCTGCCACCACCATGCTTCACCGTAGGGATGGTGCCAGGTTTCCTCCAGACGTGATGCTTGACATTAAGGCTAAAGAGTTCAATGTTGGTTTCGTCAGACCAGAGAATCTTGTTTTTCATGGTCTGAGAGTCCTTTAGGTGCTTATTGGCAAATTCCAAGCGTGCTGTCATGTGCCTTTAATGAGGAGTGGCATCCGTCTGGCCACTCTACCATAAAGGCCTGATTTGTGGAATTCTGCAGAGATGGTTGTCCTTCTGCAAGTTTCTCCCATCTCCACTTGGGAGGTGTTGGCAGGAAGTGGCAGAGCGTTGTAATTGGTTCTCGGCTGGAGCTGTGAGCCACTGATTTGGATCTGCTGGCTCCTGAGGGTTGATCTAAATATGGCTCCCCGTCTGTCACTTGGCCTTGTTCCTCGAGGTGATGGAGTTTTCAATGTGTTAAGGAAGGAAGGATTGCATTTCTTCTTCTTAGCACATTCTGGTGTCTTGCTCTGCTCTGCTGTCTGCTCTGCTCACAACTAAGAACTCTCAGCTCTCCCATTGTAATTTAAATAAAGAGTTGTTTAAAGCCTTTCATGGTTTTGACTTAGAAACCCTCAAATTCATCAATTTATTTTATCAAAACCCTATTTAAATGTACATGTAAATGTGATGTCAAGTGAATCTGACCTTTGTCTTGCGTCTGCAGTGTCTAGAGAGGGCCATGAAGTTTGCCTTTGAGGAGTTCCATCTCTGGTACCAGCTAGCCCTGTCACTGATGGCTGCTGGGAAGGTAAGTCTGACACCGTGACATCACTACTAGTGGTGCGCGGGTCAGCTGTTTGTTCACCCGTACCCGCCCGCAATTGCTAATAACCCATCTGCGACCTTCCCACTATATGTGATGAAATGTTAAATCTGAGGCCCTCAGTCAATCCTAACCCGCTAATATAGAAAATGTACTGTAGGCTACAGTCAGAGACAGCTGAACTATTTTTTGACAGGGTTTGCAGGATTATTTTGGGCCTGATTTAGATACAGCATGTTTCTGCTTATAATTTGACATTTTAGTTGTTAGTCAACTTGTATATAATTAGATACATGCAGCTTCACTTCTGTCATTATATGTTGCCCTAGAAGACTAAATAAACCCTGTCTCACCAGAATAATGTAATAGATCAATTGAATCAATGCATAAATCTAGTTGACATCAGTAATGTTTTCTCTGTCATCTCTGCTTCTTTTGCGGAGCAAAGACGTTTAGGGACCGGGGAGAAAATGCAATAACTCAACAATCAAAAAACTGTAAAGATTTTCTGTGCAAAATTTCCAAATGTCATCAATTTGACTGGTTGTAAGGAAATCGAAAGCTGTAAAAACTACCCAACATGTTTCTGATAAGATTTCAGTTTTGCTTGGATGCATATTTTATTTAGAAATACTATCAGCTTTTCTGATGCTGATAAAAATAGCACCTCTACAGATGGTATCCAACTGTGCATTCGTATACTCTCAAGATGCTGAAAGAAATAAATCATGTTTCTCAACTCCTGTTCCCGAGTAAACATTTTGCATTTTACTGCAAGAAATGCTTAATTCTGCAGGAGTTCATATTAAGGCTATGTGAGAGGTTATAGATCTACAGTCAGTTTCCATTTAACCCGTCTGAACAGTAGGCTACAGTTTCCTTGCAGTGCCATAGGCCTATTTAAAGTCCCTGTCGTGTGACTGTCGAATTTGAATAGCACCTTACAATCATCACACATAATAGCTGGCACTGCCATCATACTCTTTTTACCACTTCACCAAATCTTTCCCAAACATTACTTTTCTGGTCCTCCCTTTTCTTTATTTTCAACTCTCCATTTCGCAGCTTTTCTCTTATTGAATTCAACTCTGACATGATCCTTTTTGCTTCCATGGATCGACGTTAACTTCTTCTGCCCATTCCCAAAAGCAGTTGGTGATTGGCATGTAGGTTACTTGGCGTGCATACAGTTAGGTGCTAAAGCTTAGACTTATGCACTAATGCCAGAAAGCCTAAAATAATGAAAGAAAAACCTCAATGTGGCTTATAGATATAAACTGCACAAGAATTATAGATTTATGGATTTTTTAAGTTGTTGTTTTCTCTTTATTAAGCCAGCCACCCACCCGCCATTCATCCACACAATATTTCATGACCCTAAACCCGCCCCCGCGGATATAACCGCAGTGACTGCGGGTTATGAGTCAGCTCGCGCATCACTGATCACTACTGTGACATCATGCTTATTTTATCAATGTACACTACAGCGTTACTTTGTGCTTCACCTAATGTGTGTGTGTGCGCAGTCGGCCAGGGTGGTGAAGGTATTGAAGGAGTGTATCTGTCTGAAGCCGGATGACCCCACCATCCCCTTACTAGCTGTCAAGCTGTGCATTGGAGCACTCCATTGGGTGAGAACGGCAACAAGCCCTGCCATTGTCCCTCAGAGATCTCTGATATAAATCACTATATTATTTGTCCTTTATGATTCGTTTTCTGTACATTATAATATTCTACTAATTTTTCTCTTTCTTTCTCTTGCTCACTGTTGTCGTGTCTTTGGCTATGCCGGATTAAGTGATATGACATGCTAACTTATAAAATTATTTCTCTGTAATTAATATTACCTGATTAAGCTAATCATGTAAATGTAATTAACTAGAAAGTCGGGGCACCACAGAAGAACGTTTATAGAGCTGTTATCTTCCGAATAAACTCTTAAAATACTTAGTAATATTTTACATCGATAGCAGTCAATATTAACCCTTATCTTATTTTCAGTCTCATAATGAAAGTTGTAAATTCTTGGTTATCTTCACGAACTCTGGCTAACAAGTTGAATCAGCAATACAAAATTGGGTTTAATTATGTATTTACTAAATACCTAACTAATCACACAGAATTACAAATACACAGGATACAAATGATGTCATACAGAAAACGTCCTTGTGGACGGAGCCTGTATCATGGCTGGTTACACAAAGAAAAGGGGGTTGGGCTTGAATGAAATAGCGGGAAGACTTAGGAACAAAGAAACAGCAGCTATGCTATCGTAAATACATTATCTTATGCATTCTAAATTACCGCCCATTTGGAAAAGGAAAATGCAATAAATATTTACTCTGAGCTGCGCTTCGGTAGATTGGTCGTAGATGCTGGCCGGGTTGGCCAACAGATCTTCCTGTAGTGGAAGAATGTCAATGGTGGTAACTTGGATACGTGGTGGTATCTTCGTCTGGTTGTTAGACTGGATCCGTCGTCCGTCCTTTCCTAGCCCACGTTAGCAGCGGCTAACTCAACGGCTAGGAAGTATCACTTCTGTAGTGAATAAGCTCAAAGTTCATACCAGTTCATACCATAGCTCACGCCGAGGTTGGCTTAGTTCTGTCCTTGATATGTGTCTGTCCTTCTAACGTAGAGGCTGCAGACCTCCCGTACTGGAACATACTGGCCATCCCCTCGTCAAAGGCTTATATAGTGGAGAGGGGGGAAGGAGGCGCCCCATCGTTTATAACCCCATGTCTCTTCACAGGGTTGGGCCACTGATCGGGCAGGGCACCTTCCTTATGAAAACCCAATTCTCTCATTTGGAAGCTAAAATTACATTTAATCTCCTAACAAACAATTTCAATATCAAACATTTCAATTGCATAACAATTCCATGTGACTCTGATAACTAGAGGGTGTATACTTTCTCAGGTACAGTTTATGTTGTCCTGTCATCAATCATAATGTCTCAGATAACAATGAACTGACATACATACTCATTACGTTATTAAGCATATTTCCAACTGGTTTTATTATCAAAATATGGTTCCTTTCCCCATTTGTTTGATGTTCCCAGACTCTCTATATTTAACACAGGCTATTCAAGTCCTTCAGTAGGGTCAGAGAGAGAGGGGAAGGGAGAAAGGTATTTATGGGGGGGTCATAAACCTTACCCACAGGCCAACGTCATGACACTGTCTAGCTGGAGGAAGGAGAGTGTTTTGCTAAGATGGTGGTGGACATGGGGGAGAAGGCCTCAGAGTTCCGAGCTAAAGGTTACCTAGCCATCGGCCTGGTGTACAGCCTCAAGGCCACAGACAGTGAAGGATAGCTCCCACTTTCAGCCACAGACCTCGTACAGCTTTGCACCTAGGGCCAGTGCTCTGTCTCAATTGCTTAAAAACATGTCCTCTTCTCGTCTCCTCCCTTTCATTTGCCCTGATTGGACAGGTAAAAACAATGGGGGAATCTCAGTAGGATAGCTTTCACCTGCTCAGTTCTTTTAAATCAGAGTGCGGTAAGGAGAGGAAGGATTTTCAATGATTTTTTGTGACATGACCAGGAAACCTTCTGGCTCTAGATTCTACCCTCTCTCTCTCCCCACAGTTATCATTCACCCCCAGACACACTAACAGCAAATGCCTAACTGATGTATGACAGTCCCACAGTACATTGCTCTCCTCTCACTACCACATTCAGCTTATCTCCACTGGAACATATGGTGTAGACAAGCTGAATATTTATGACATAATGCACCATAATGTGAGCTTCCTTCCCTCCCTTCTTCCTGAACATAATCACTCTCCTCTGGTTTCTCATTCTCTCCCGTTCTCTCAATCTCCTTTCTTTGCTCCCATCTGTTGTTCACTCTATTTCACTCGCTCTTAAATGCTTTCTCAATTTACCCGTGGCTCTTGCATATGCTTCCTTCTCTCTTCTCTCCTCTTCTTTTTACTACTGTCTTTCCCTTCATCTAGCCACTTTCTATTCTCATTTTATCCTTCATCTCTATCTCCTCTCCGTCTCCCACACTGCTCAATCCCCCTCCTGTCTCTCTCTCTCTCCCTCTAACCCTACAGCTCCCCTACGGGGGTTCCAGAAGGAGTATCAGAAGAAGGCCCTGGGTGCGTTCCAGAGGTGAGTCAGTTTTGTAAGAATTTGGCGATTTAGATGTCACTGTCTCCCCTATCCCTGTCTCTGTGTCTCCTCTGTCTCTCCCCTGTCTCTGTGTCTCCACCTGTCTCTGTCTCCATCTCCCCCCTGTCTCCCCTGTCTCTGTCTCTCCACCTGTCTCTGTGTCTCCACCTGTCTCTGTCTCCATCTCCCCCCCTGTCTCCCCTGTCTCTGTCTCCCCGGTCTCTGTGTCTCCCCGTCCCTGTGTCTGTCCTGTTTCTGTGTCTGTCCTGTCTCTGTGTCTCCCCTGTCTCTGTGTCTCCCCGTCTCTGTGGGTTCCTGGGGCCCACCTGTCCCGGGTTTACCTAATGGAGGCAGAGTCATCCTTAGTGTCACACCACTCTCCTTGTCCCCTGTCCCCCTTCCCCCTCCCTGTGTCTCCCCTCCCTGTCCCTTTCTCTGTGCCTGTCCCTGGCTCCCCTAATGGAGGCAGAATCATCCTCACTCTCACACCACTCTCTTGACACTTTAACTATGCCGTGGTGTAAAAGAGGCCATTTAAGCCTCTGACACAGAGAGTGCTTGGGAAGAACCATGTAAGCCAACCTCTCTCTTATGGTGGTTATGGTTATGAGCAGGACAGGACAGGGCTGGGCAAGGCTTGTTCAGTAGGGGATGGGTGGATACCTCACTCAAGGTTAGTCCCCTGGTGGTCCCAGTGTAATAGGACCTGATACTCTGTAGGATAGTGGTTCAAAAAATCCCACTGAGTTCATTCATTTCCCTGCTTTATGATATGATACTACAAGCAAGCAGCATTCTCGGTAGCAGTCATGCAAGTAAAAAATGATATTTGAAGGACACTTTTCCTCACTCATTTCTCCTCATCTCTCTGTTTCAGGGCCCAGAGCTTGTCCCCCACAGACCGCCTTCTACCTGGCCCTGCAGCTGGCTGTGTCACGACAGGTAAGGTCTAGAAACACACACACACACACACACACACACACACACACACACACACACACACACACAGTGGCTCAGAGAGTCATGATGGGACTAATCTGTGTGTGAAAGCTGGTCAAGCAGCACTGATACTCTCTGTAGATAGAGGTGTGTGTGTGGTCAGTGCTCTCTGTGGGTCTAACCCCAAGAAGTTCTGGAAAATGGTTAAAGACCTGGAGAATAAACTCTCCTCTTCATAGTTGCCCTTGTCCCTTAATATTGATGATGTGGTTGTTACTGACAAGGAGCACATGTCTGAGCTCTTTAATCACCACTTGATTAAGTCAGGATTCCTATTTGACTCAGCCATGCCTCCTTGCTGGTCCAACATTTCCTCATGTCCCACCCCTTCTAATGCGACTATCCCCGATGCTTCTCCCTTTTTCCCCCTGTCCCGCTTCAAAGTTTCTCCCTGCAGGCGGTCACTGAGTCCGAGGTGCTAAAGGTGATCCTTAAACTTGATCCCAAAAAAACATCTGGTTCAGATGGTTTAGACCATTTCTTCTTTAAGGTTGCTGCCCCTATCATCGCCAAGCCTATCTCTGACCTTTTTAACCTGTCTCTCCTCTCTGGGGAGGTTCCCATTGCTTGGAAGGCAGCCACAGTTCGTCCTTTATTTAAAGGGGGAGATCAACTGTTATAGGCCTACAGTGAGGGAAAAAAGTATTTGATCCCCTGCTTATTTTGTACGTTTGCCCACTGACAAAGAAATTATCAATCTCTAATTTTAATGGTAGGTTTATTTGAACCAAAAAATCCAGAAAAACGCATGTCAAAAATCTTATAAATTGATTTGCATTTTAGTGATGGAAATAAGTATTTGACCCCCTCTCAATCAGAAAGATTTCTGGCTCCCAGGTGTCTTTTATACAGGTAACGAGCTGAGATTAGGAGCACACTCTTAACTTTTTGGTGACGGGGCAGTATTCGGAAATTCAGATGAATAACGTGCCCAAATTAAACTGCCTGCTACTCAGGCCCAGAAGGTAGGATATGCATATTATTAGTATTTGGATAGAAAACACTCTGAAGATTCTAAAACTGTTTGAATGATGTCTGTGAGTATAACAGAACTCATATGGCAGGCAAAAGCCTGAGAAAAATTCAACCAGGAAGTGTGGAAATCTGAGGTTTGTAGTTTTTCAAGTGATTCCCTATCCAGTATACAGTGTCTGTGGGGTCATTTTGCACTTCCTAAGGCTTCCACTAGATGTCAACAGTCTTTAGAACGTTGTTTCATGCTTCTACTGTGAATGGGGAGAGAATAAGAGGTCCTGGAGTCAGATGACTGAGAGAATGACATGAGTTCAGTGGCGCACGCTCCCGTGAGAGTTAGCTGTGTTCCTTTTCATTTCTGAAGACATTGGAATTTTGAACTTTTTTTAACTTTTCGTCGTGACATTTTGTGCACGCTTCCTGCATTTGGAGTAGTGAACTAAACGCGCAAACAAAAAGGAGGTATTTGGACATAAATGATGGACTTTATCGAACAAAACAAACATTTATTGTGGAACTGGGATCCCTGAGAGTGCATTCTGATGAAGATCATCAAAGGTAAGTGAATATTTATAATGCTATTTCTGATTTTAGTTGACTCCAAAATGGCGGGTATCTGTATTGCTTGTTGTTGTTGTCTGAGCGCTGTACTCAGATTATTGCAAAGTGTGCTTTTGCTGTAATTTTTTTTTAAAAATCTGACACAGCAGTTGCATTAAGGAGAAGTGTATCTATAATTCTTTGAATAACAGTTTAATATTTTATCAACGTTTATCATGAGTATTTCTGTAAATTGATGTGCTCATCACCGGAAGTTTTGAGAGGCAAAACATTTCTGAACATTACACGGCAATGTAAAATGGGGTTTTTGGATATAAATATGAACTTTATCGAGCAAAACATACATGTATTGTGTAACATGAAGTCCTATGAGTGCCATCTGATGAAGATCATCAAAGGTTTGTGATTAATTTTAGCTGTATTTCTGGTTTTTGTGACGCCTCTCCTTGCTTGGAAAATGGCTGTGTGGTTTTTCTTGTCTCGGCGCTGTCCTAACATAATCTAATGTTATGCTTTCGCCGTAAAGCCTTTTTGAAATCGGACAATGTGGTTGGATTAACGAGAAGTGTATCTTTAAAATGGGATATAATAGTTGTATGTTTGACAAATTTGAATTATGAGATTTTTGTTGTTTTGAATTTGCCGCCCTGCTATTTCACTGGCTGTTGAATAGTGTCCCACATTTCCCAGAGAGGTTAAAGTGAGTGCTCCTAATCTCAGTTTGTTACCTGTATAAAAGACACCTGTCCACAGATGCAATCAATCAATCAGATCCTCCTTCCCTCAGCCAGGGCATTGAAAATGGGTCGTGGATGGGTATTCCAGCATGACAATGACCCAAAACACACGGCCAAGGCAACAAAGGAGTGGCTCAAGAAGAAGCACATTAAGGTCCTGGAGTGGCGTAGCCAGTCTCCAGACCTTAATCCCATAGAAAATCTGTGGAGGGAGCTGAAGGTTCGAGTTGCCAAACGTCAGCCTCGTAACCTTAATGACTTGGAGAAGATCTGCAAAGAGGAGTGGGACAAAATCCCTCCTGAGATGTGTGCAAACCTGGTGGCCAACTACAAGAAACGTCTGACCTCTGTGATTGCCAACAAGGGTTTTGCCACCAAGTACTAAGTCATGTTTTGCAGAGGGGTCAAATACTTATTTCCCTCATTAAAATGCAAATCAATTTATAACATTTTTGACATGTGTTATACTGGATTATTTTGTTGTTATTCTGTCTCTCACTGTTCAAATAAACCTACCATTAAAATTATAGACTGATCATTTCTTTGTCAGTGGGCAAATGTACAAAATCAGCAGGGGATCAAATACTTTTTCCCTCACTGTATTTATATTTTGCCCTGTTTATCAAAAGTGTTGGAAAAACTTGTCAATAATCAACTGACTGGCTTTCTTGATGTCTATAGTATTCTCTCAGGTATGCAATCTGATTAATGCTCAGGTTATGGATGTGTCACTGCAACCTTAAAGGTCCGCAAAGATGTCACCATTGACCTTGATTCTAAGCAATATTTTGCTGCTATTTTTATTGACTTGGCCAAAGCTTTTGATATGGTAGATCATTCCAGTCTTGTGGGCCGGCTAAGGAGTATTGATGTCTCTGAGGGGTCTTTGGCCTGGGTTACTAACTACCTCTCTCAAAGAGTGCAGTGTATAAAGTCATAAAACTATCTCCCCCACTGCCTGTCACCAAGGGAGTACCCCAAGGCTCGGTCCTAGGCACCACGCACTTCTCAATTTACATCAACAACATAGCTCAGGCAGTAGGAAGTTCTCTCATCCATTTATATTCAGATGATACAGTCTTATACTCAGCTGGCCCCTCCCTGGATTTTGTGTTAAACGCTCTACAACAAAGCTTTCTTAGTGTCCAACAAGCTTTTTCTACCCAACAAGCTTTTCTATCTAAGGTTAACCTTGTTATGTTTATGAACACCTCCAAAACAAAGGTCATGTGGTTTGGTAAGAAGAATGCCCCTCTCCCCACAGGTGTGATTACTACCTCTGAAGGTTTAGAGCTTGAGGTAGTCACCTCATACAAATATTTGGGAGAATAATGGCTAGACGGTACTCTGTCCTTCTCTCAGCACATTTCAAAGCTGCAGGCTAAAGTTACATCTAGACTTGGTTTCCTCTATCGTAATCGCTCCTCTTTCACCCCAGCTGACAAACTAACCCTGATTCAGATGACCACCTACCCATGCTAGATTACGGAGACATAATTTATAGATCGGCAGGTAAGGGTGCTCTCGAGCAGCTAGATGTCCTTTACCATTCGGCCATCAGATTTGCCACCAATGCTCCTTATAGGACACAACACTGCACTCTATACTCCTCTGTAAACTGGTCATCTCTGTATAACTGTCGCAAGACCCACTGGTTGATGCTTATTTATAAAAAACCACTTAGGCCTCACTCCCCCCTATCTGAGATACCTACTGCAGCCCTCATCCTCCACATACAACACCCGTTCTTCCAGTCACATTCTGTTAAAGGTCCCCAAAGCACACACATCCCTGGGTCTCTCCTCTTTTCAGTTCGCTGCAGCTAGCAACTGGAACGAGATGCAACAAACACTCCAACTGGACAGTTTTATCTCAATCTCTATATTCAAAGACTCAATCATGGACACTCTTACTGACAGTTGTGCCTGCTTTGTGTGATGTATTGTTGTCTCTACCTTCTTGCCAATTATGCTGTTGTCTGTGCCCAAAAATGTTTGTACCATGTTTTGTGCTGCTACCACGTTGTGTTGCTACCATGGTGTTGTCATGTGTCGCTGCCTTGCTGTGTTGTTGTCTTAGGTCTCTCTTTTTGTAGTGTTGTCTCTTGTCGTGAAGTGTGTTTTCTCCTATATTTTTATTTATTTATTTATTTTTAATCCGAGCCCCCTTTTGGTAGGCCGTCATTGTTAATAAGAATTTGTTCTTGACTGACTTGCCTAGTTAAATAAAGGTTAAATAAATAAATAAAACAAATTTTAAACACTAGGAGTTAGCGCTATTCATCATTCATTTTACTTATACTCAAATACTTATTTCCCTCATTAAAATGCAAATAATTTTTTTGACATGCGTTTTTCTGGATTTTTTTGTTGTTATTCTGTCTCGCACTGTTCAAATAAACCTACCATTAAAATTATAGACTGATCATTTCTTTGTCAGTGGGCAAACGTACAAAATCAGCAGGGGATCAAATACTTTTTCCCTCACTGTACCATTGATTTCCGGCAGCAGTAGACTAATGAAAAGGACCTGATATTGGTTATTACCTGGTAGATTTAAGCAGGTGTTAACAACTAAGTTGTGTCTGATCATGTATCTACTCCATCAGAGATCTGATTGGCTGAGGTGGGAGAGACATTAGCATAGATATAATAACCCTATTATATCTGTGATTGGTTGTCACAAGATAGGCATGTATGGGGGAAAAATACATAAACACTGATGAGCAAGTACATGAGCTATTTGCCTTTTAATGTCAAGGGTAAAGGTTAGAGATTACTGATTCAAATAAAATCTTTGTTCTGAAAGGGCTTGCTACCGTAACATTGTAGCCAGATGAGTTCAGATGTAATAAGGGTTAAGGTTAGGGTCCTCTCCAGCATGGCCAGATAGTAGCACCCCTTGTTGTGGATGACTGGTGGGGATCTGACCCGTGTCCTCTGTGCTATAGATCCCGGAGGCGCTTGGGTACGTGCGTCAGGCTCTGCAGCTGCAGGGAGACGACGTGCACTCACTCCACCTGCTGGCCCTGTTGCTGTCGGCTCAGAAACACTACCACGACGCACTCAACATCATCGAGATGGCCCTCAGCGAGTACCCTGAGAACTTCATGTTAGTCTGGATTCTGGCCTTTCTCCACAACAGACTCAATGTTATACCCTCTTATTTTGTATATATTAGGATCCTTATTAGCTGTTGCCAAGGCAACCGCTACTCTTCCTGGGGTCCAGGAACAAAACAACACATCACAAGAAAACAATAGTCTACATCGGGGGTATTCCACTCTTACCCTACGAGGTCCGGAGCCTGCTGTTTTTTTGTTCTACCTGATTAATTGCACACACCTGGTGTCCCAGGTCTAATTCAGTCCCTGATTAGTGGAACTGGCTTAGAGGTCCAATACATAACAGAATACACTGTGCACTATACACATGTACACTGCTCCACCATTACAGATGTACAATATAACATTTACAATATTACAACAAAACAATATTACTGTGTGTGTGTGTGTGTGTCTCCACAGTGTTGTTTTATCTTATACAACTCATGCATGCTATCACATGCTACAACATTGGTGTTAGCATTTAGACAAACACATTAACCAAAGGATCAGTCAGTGTGCCTCTCTGCTCAAAGTGCCACTCTGCTCAATGCCAGCCATCCACACACACACACAGATCCACTTGGTTATTTTGGCAGCAGAGAGAGAAAGTGATTTCTAATTAATTGTATTTTTCGAGTATTTGTTACAGATAGAAATCACAGTGCTGGCTATACAGAAGATATCTCTTCTCCTCCCCATCTCCTCCCCTCTTCTCAATCGCCTCTCCTCCTCCCCATCTCCTCTTCTCAATCGCCTCTCCTCATCCCCATCTCCTCTCCTCCTCCCCATCTCCTCTTCTCAATCGCCTCTCCTCATCCCCATCTCCTCTCCTCCTCCCCATCTCCTCTTCTCAATCGCCTCTCCTCCTCCCCATCTCCTCTTCTCAATCGCCTCTCCTCATCCCCATCTCCTCTCCTCCTCCCCATCTCCTCTTCTCAATCGCCTCTCCTCCTCCCCATCTCCTCTTCTCAATCGCCTCTCCTCCTCTTCATCTCATCTTCTCATCCCCATCTCCTCTCCTCCTCCCCATCTCCTCTTCTCAATCGCCTCTCCTCCTCCCCATCTCCTCTTCTCAATCGCCTCTCCTCCTCTTCATCTCATCTTCTCATCCCCATCTCCTCTCCTCCTTCCCATCTCCTCTCCTCCTCCCCATCTCCTCTTCTCAATCGCCTCTCCTCCTCCCCATCTCCTCTCCTCCTTCCCATCTCCTCTCCTCCTCCCATCTCCTTTTCTCCATCGCCTCTCCTCCTCCCCATCTCCTCTCCTCCCCCCATCTCCTCTCCTCCCCCGATCTCCTCTCCTCCTCCCCATCTCCTCTCCTCCTTCCCATCTCCTCTTCTCAATCGCCTCTCCTCCTCCCCATCTCCTCTTCTCAATCGCCTCTCCTCCTCTTCATCTCCTCTTTTCATCCCCATCTCCTCTCCTCCCCATCTCCTCTCCTCCTCCCCATCTCCTTTTCTCCATCGCCTCTCCTCCTCCCCATCTCCTCCTCCCCATCTCCTCTTCTCCATCTCCTCTCCTCCTCCCCATCTCCTCTCCTCCTTCCCATCTCCTCTTCTCAATCGCCTCTCCTCCTCCCCATCTCCTCTCCTCCTCCCCATCTCCTCTCCTCTTCTCAATCGCCTCTCCTCCTCCCCATCTCCTTTCCTCACCCCCATCTCGTTTCCCCCTCTCAATCTCCTCTCCTCCTCCCCATCTACTCTCCTCCTCCCCATCTCCTTTGCCCCCTCCCCATCTCCTCTCCTCATCCCCATCTCCTCCTCCCTCTCCCCGTCTCCTCTCCTCCTCCCTCTCCCCATCTCCTCTCCTCCTCCCTATCTCCTCTTCTCAATCTCCTCCTCCCTGTCTCCTCTCCTCCTCTCCGGTGTCTGATGGTTAATTTGTATACAAACACTTCCCCTCTCACACCTCTGTCTCTGCGTAATCCTGAGATACTTTTTTTATATTTTCCCTGCTCTGTTTCCAGTGTTTTGAATTTCTCAATTTATAATAGATATAGCCTGCTGTGCCCTCAGGGCACCACAGTGTTGGCTGCTGTACCCTCAGGACACCACAGTGTTGGCCGCTGTGCCTCTTTCTCTGCCTCAGCCACTTACACAACATGAAAAAGAACAAGGTTTTTTTCACAAGCTTGATTGAGCTTCAGCTTTCCCTGTGGGAGAGTGGTGTGTGTGTGTGTATGTGTGTGTGTGTGCACTTGTAAAAACATGAGGCTGAATGCTGTGAATATGTGTGTAAAAAGAGTGTACTGTTATTATTTGTGTGAGAACATTGCAGAGAAGATTCAAGGCATGCGGTTTGTTGCACATTCATACACACAGTACATCCATAACACACACACCAGACACACACACACACAGTAGCTGGTACTGTATATTGGGATGAGGAAGAGATGAAAGGTGATGGTAATGTGATGTTTGAATGGGCACTACTTATACTGAACAAAAATATAAACGCAACATGTAAAGTGTTGGTTTCATGAGCTGAAATAAAAGATCCCAGCAATTTTACATATGCACAAAAATTTTATTTCTCAAATGTTGTGCATACATTTGTTTACAGTGGCTTGTGAAAGTATTCACCCCCTTGGCATTTTTCCTATTTTGTTGCCTAACAACCTGGAATTAAAATGGATTTTTGGGAGGTTTGTAACATTAGATTTACACAACATGCCTGCCACTTTGAAGATGCAACATATTTTTTATTGAGAAACAAACAAGAAATAAGACAAAAAGCTGAAAACTTGAGCGTGCATATGTCTCTATAAGCTTGGCACATCTAGCCACTGGAATTTTAGCCCATTCATCAAGGCAAAACTGCTCCAGCTCCTTCAAGTTGGGTGGGTTCTGCTTGTGTACAGCAATCTTTAAGTCATAACACAGATTCTCAATTGGATTAAGGTCTGGGCTTTGACTAGGCCATTCCAAGACATTTAAATGTTTCCCCTTAAACCACTCGAGTGTTGCTTTAGCAGTATGCTTAGGGTCATTGTCCTGCTGGAAGGTGAACCTCTGTCCCAGTCTCAAATCTTTGGAAGACTGAAACAGGTTTCCCTCAAGAATTTCCCTGTATTAGCGCCATCCATCATTCCTTCAATTCTGACCAGTTACCCAGTCCCCGCCGATGAAAAACATTCCCACAGCATGATGCTGCCACCACCATGCTTCACTGTGGGGATGGTATTCTCGGGGTGATGGAGGTGTTGGGTTTGCGCCAGACATAGCGTTTTCCTTGATGGCCAAAAAGCTCCATTTTAATCTCATCTGACCAGAGTACTTTCTTCCATATGTTTGGGGAGTCTCCCACATGCCTTTTGCCAAACACCAAACGTGTTTGCTTATTTTTTTCTTTAAGCAATGGCTTTTTTCTGGCCACTCTTCCATAAAGCCCAGGTCTGTGGAGTGTACGGCTTAAAGTGGTCCTATGGACAGAAATTCCAATCTCCGCTGTGGAGCTTTGCAGCTCCTTCAGGGTTATCTTTGTTGCCTTTCTGATTAATACCCTCCTTGCTTGGTCTGTGAGTTTTGGTGGGCGGCCCTCTCTTGGCAGGTTTGTTTTGGTGCCATATTCTTTCAATTTTTTAATAATGGATTTAATGGTGCTCCGTGGCATGTTCAAAGTTTCTGTTATTTTTTTATAACCCAACCCTGATCTGTACTTCTCCACAACGTTGTCCCTGACCTGTTTGGAGAGCTCCTTGGTCTTCATAGTGCTGCTTGCTTGGTGGTGCCCCTTGCTTAGTGGTGTTGCAGACTCTGGGGCCTTTCAGAACAGGCATATACATACTGAGATCATGTGACACTTAGATTGCACACAGGTGGCCTTTATTTAACTAATTAAGTGACTTCTGAAGGTAATTGGTTTCACCAGATCTTATTTAGGGGCTTCATAGCAAAGGGGGTGAATACATATACACGCACCAGTTTTCTGTTTTTTTTATTTTTTAGAAACAAGTAATTTTTTTTCATTTCACTTCCCCACTTTGAACTATTTTGTGTATGTCCATTACATGAAATCCCCAAAAAATCCATTTAAATTACAGGTTGTAATGCAACAAAATAGGAAAAACGCCAAGGGGGATGCATACTTTTGCAAGGCACTGTGCATCCCTGTTAGAAAGCATTTCTCCTTTGCCAAGGTAATCCATCCATCTGACAGGTGTGGCATATCAAGTGCTGAGAGGGGTTGCTGAGGATTATTTATGCCTAAAATAAAGCCCTTTTGTGGGGAAAAACTAATTCCGATTGGCTAGGCTTGGCTCCCAAGTGGATGGGCCTATGCCATTCAAAGCCCACCCTGGTTACGCCCCTGCCCAGTCATGTGATAACCATAGATTAGGGCCTAATGAATTTAATTATATTGAACTGTATAACTCAGTAAAATTGTTGAAATGGTTGCATGTGTATTTTTGTTCAGTTAAGATTAATAGATTGCCATTTATTTCACTACGCTGTGCTGGGAGGAACACTAGGCTGGGAGGGAGGAGAGCAGAAGGGTGGATGAGAGGGTTCTATGAATGAAAACTTTATTCTCCCATTCGCTTTTCTCTATCTCTTTGCTCTATCTCTCTCTCTCTCTCTCTCTGCTGTGTCTCTCTTTCTATCTCTATCTCTCTGCTCAAATTAGCTTTCATTAAACTCTTCTCTGAGTGGAGTTCTTGGTGAATGCACCCCCCACTCCCAGGCATCCTAGAGATTCCAGTACTCCTCATTGAATATGTAGTGTGAGTTTGTAGCAGGGGGAGGATGCTTTCCTCTGTCTGCAACCTCACACTGTTGTCTTCTGTGTTAATGTGTTGTGTCTTCTGTGTTAATGTGTTGTGTCTTCTGTGTTAATGTGCTGTGTCTTCTGTGTTAATGTGCTGTGTCTTCTGTGTTAATGTGCTGTGTCTTCTGTGTTAATGTGCTGTGTCTTCTGTGTTGTGTCTTCTGTGTTAATGTGTCGTGTCTTTTGTTTTAATGTGTTGAGTTCCTGCGTTTTAAACTGTGCGTTTCCCATGTGTTTGCCTGCAGTCTTTTATTCACCAAGGTGAAGCTGGAGACATTGTGTCAAGGACCTGAGGAGGCTCTGCTCACCTGCAAACACATGCTACAGATCTGGAAGTCCTGTTACAACCTCACTAACCCCAGGTACAGTATAGTAGTACCCATTACACTGGTAAAATGTTCTGTCCACTAAATAGAACTAAAATGTGTAAGATGATAGCAGTCAAATATGTTGGACACTATACCATTGCAAGCTGCAGTATTGTAAGCCTCCTTCAGGAACGTTGTGCCTCACACACTCAAAATGTAGTCTTTTGGAATGTCAGAGAAGAAGGAGTGAGGGAGTCTGGGGCCAAATGTCCATGATCTCAATCTCCTGTGTGAACATTAAGCTCCAACTTTAGCCTCATCTCTTACAAAAGTCTGGTATTAACTATGACGAGAGAGAGCAGCACTGCTTCCCTGATTATATCCATGGCTTTTTGATATGCTTTAAAGAATCCACTGAAGCTATACTGTACATAAAGAATCACAGGCCTGAGATCAGAGGACTGTACAGTCGTGGCCAAAGGTTTTGAGAATAACACATATACATTTTCACAAAGTCTGCTGCCTCAGTTTGTATAATGGCAAATTGCATATACTCCAGAATTTTATGAAGAGTGATCAGATGAATTGCAATTAATTGCAAAGTCCCTCTTTGTCGTGCAAATGAATTGAATCCCCCAAAAACATTTCCACTGCATTTCAGCCCTGCCACAAAAGGACCAGTTGACATCATATCAGTGATTCTCTCGTTAACACAGGTGTGAGTGTTGACGAGGACAAGGCTGGAGATCACTCTGTCATGCTGATTGAGTTTGAATAACAGACTGGAAGCTTCAAAAGGAGGGTGGTGCTTGGAATCATTGTTCTTCCTCTGTCAACCATGGTTACCTGCAAGGAAACACGTGTCGTCATCATTGCTTTGCACAAAAAGGGCTTCACAGGCAAGGATATTGCTGCCATTAAGATTGCACCTAAATCAACCATTTATCGGATTATCAAGAACTTCAAGGAGAGCGGTTCAATCGTTGTGAAGAAGGCTTCAGGGCACCCAAGGAAGTCCAGCAAGCACCCAGGACCGTCTCCTAAAGTTGATTCAGCTGCGGGATCGGGGCACCACCAGTACAGCGCTTGCTCAGGAATGGCAGCAGGCAGGTGTGCATGCATCTGCACGCACAGTGAGGCGAAGACTTTTGGAGGATGGCCTGGTGTCAAGAAGGGCAGCAAAGAAGCCACTTTTCTAAAGGAAAATCATCAGGGACAGACTGATATTCTGCAAAGGGTACAGGGATTGGACTGCTGAGGACTGGGGTAAAGTCATTTTTTCTGACGAATCCCCTTTCCGATTGTTTGTGGCATCCGGAAAAAAGCTTGCCCGGAGAAGACAAGGTGAGCGCTACCATCAGTCCTGTGTCATGCCAACAGTAAAGCATCCTGAGACCATTCATGTGTGGGGTTGCTTCTCAGCCAAGGGAGTGGGCTCACTCACAATTTTGCCTAAGAACACAGCCATGAATAAAGAATGGTACCAACACATCCTCTGAGAGCAACTTCTCCCAACCATCCAGGAACAGTTTGGTGATGAACAATGCCTTTTCCAGCATGATGGAGCACCTTGCCATAAGGCAAAAGTGATAACTAAGTGGCTCGGAGAACAAAACATTGATATTTTGGGTCCATGGCCAGGAAACTCCCCAGACCTTAATCCCACTGAGAACTTGTGGTCAATCCTCAAGAGGCGGGTAGACAAACAAAAACCCACACATTCTGACAAACTCCAAGCATTGATTATGCAAGAATGGGCTGCCATCAGTCAGGATGTGGCTCAGAAGTTAATTGACAGCATGTCAGGGTGGATTGCAGAGGTCTTGAAAAAGAAGGGTCAACACTGCAAATATTGACTCTTTGCATCAACTTCATGTAATTGTCAATAATATCCTTTGACACTTATGAAATGCTTGTAATTATACTTCAGTATTCCATAGTAACATCTGACAAAAATATCTAAAGACACTGAAGCAGCAAACTTCGTGGAAATTAATATTTATGCCATTCTCAAAACTTTTGGCCACGACTGTAAATAACTTTGTGATTACTGTTGATGTATAAAGGTCTTTATAAATCCACTTGCATTGATTGATTGATTGATTGATTGATTGATTGATTGAGCTAAATGATGTATTACATAACTCAACTCACTTCCTTACTGTTGCTGAATCCCATCTAGACATAACCCTGGTTCCTCCAGTGGCTCCATGTATGCATCCCAAATGGCACCCTCTTCCCTATTTATTGCACTACACACCCCTATGGGCTCCTGTCATACAAAATGGATAGAGTGCCATTTGGAACGCAGGCCGTCTGCAGCTAATAGCAACAATGCAGCGGAGAGAGAGTCAGAGTGTGGACAGATCAGTCCCTCACATCATGTCAGCCTCTCGTTAAACTGGAGAATGTTATTCCACTGAGACCAATTACAAGGAACCAGAGTCCTCTCCTCCTAGTCCACTGCTACAGCCACAGCACACACACGCACATCATGAGACTAGACCGGGGCCGGGGCTACTGTAGCCTTATTCCTATACTGCATAATCTGTCTGCAATGTATGCAGGATGCAGGAGCAGCTCATTATAGAAGGTGCGATAGCATTTACTTCAGACAAAACCTACAGGAGGGGAAATATACCGGTAGATGACGCATTAGCGTGTTAAAGTTAGTCAGGAGCAGACTGATTTGAGGAGAAAGACGCAGTAGGTCCTGACAGGAACCAGTAATCCACACAGTGCACCAGACCAATGCATCATAATGTTTCATTGTCACAGTGACATTTGACTGGGGGATCTCTCCATGACTATCAATCTACACACAATACCCCATATTGACAAAGCGAAAACATGTTTTTAGACATTTTTGCAAATGTATTAAAAATAAAAAAACAGAAATACCTTATTCAGACCCTTTGCTATGACACTCGAAATTGAGCTCAGGTGCATTCTGTTTCCATTGATCATCCTTGAGATGTTTCTGCAACTTCATTGGACATGGTAAATGATTGGACATGGTAAATGGTGAATTCAATTGATTGGACATGATTTGGAAAGGCACACACCTGTCTATATAAGGTCCCACATTTGATAGTGCATGTCAGAGTAAAAACCAGGCCATGAGGTCGAAGGAATTGTCCGTAGAGCTCCGAGACAGGATTGTGTCAAGGCACAGATCTGGGGAAGGGTACCAAAACATTTCTGCAGCGTTGAAGTTTCCCAAGAACACCGTGGCCTCCATCATTCTTAAATGGAAGAAGACCAAGATTCTTCCTAGAGCTGGCCGCCCCGAAAAACTGAGCAATCATTGGAGAAGGGCCTTAGTCAGGGAGGTGACCAATAACCTGATGGTCACTCTGACAGAGCTCCAGAGTTCCTCTGTGGAGATGGGAGAACCTTCCAAGAAGGACATCCATCTCTACAGCACTCCACCAATCTGGCCTTTATGGTAGAGTAGTCAGACGGAAGCCACATCTCAGTAAAAGGCACATGACAATCCACTTAGAGTTTGCCAAAAGGCACTGAAAGGACTCTCAGACCATGAGAAACAAAATTCTCAGGTCTGATGAAACTAAGATTGAACTCTTTGGCCTGTATACCATGCGTCACGTCTGGAGGAAACCTGGCACCATCCCTACGGGGAAGCATGGTGGCGGCAGCATCATACTGTGGGGATGTTTTTTTTCAGCAGCAGGGACTGGGAGACTAGTCAGGATCGAGGCGAAGCTGAACGGAGCACAGTACAGAGAGCTCTTTGATGAAAACCTGCTCCAGAGCACTCAGGACCTCAGACTGGGGCAAAGGTTCACCTTCCAATAGGACAACGACCCTAAGCACACAGCCACGACAATTCAGGAGTGGCTTCAGGACAAGTCTCTGAATGTCCTTGAGTGGCCCAGCCTGAGCCTGGACATGAAACCATTGGAGCATCTCTGGAGAGACCTGAAAATAGCTGTGTAGCAACACTCCCCATCCAACCTGACAGAGCTTGAGAGGATGTGCAGAGACGAATGGGAGAAACTCTCCAAATACAGGTGTGCCAGGCTTGTAGCATCATACCAAAGAAGACACAATGCTGTAATCGCTGCCAAAGGGCCTTTAACAAAGTACTGAGTAAAGGGTCTGAATACTTATGTAAATGTGATAAATGTAATTTCTAAAAAAAACAGTTTTTGAATTATGGGGTATTGTGTGTAGATCGATGAGGGGAGGGGGAAACAATTTAATCCATTTCAGAATAAGGCTGTAACGTAACAAAATGTGGAACAAATCAAGGGGTCTGAATACTTTCCGAATGCACCGTGTGTGTTGTGTGGTGGTGTGTCTAACCCACCTCCTAAACTTGGAGCATTGCTCTCGGTTTCATCACCCATACCATGCAGTGAGCGTGGGTCTACCTTAGACACAAAAACACAGTTTTTAGTCTGAGCAGCTGTCATTGTAATAGGGTAGATGGGCAGAGAGGGGTTTTAGGAAGCTTAGCTATCTAGTTGGTGTTTAACATCAATTCTGTCTGTCTGTGTGTGCTAGTGATTCGGGTCGAGGCAGCAGCCTGTTCGACAGAGCCATAGCAGACAGAAGGACGCTAAATGCCATGACGCTGCCTGACTTCAGTGACCCAGAGGCAGGTAGGTGTCACCTCACTACCAGTACCTCACAACCATAGCTTTTTACCAGTACCTCACAATCATATCTTTGTACCAGTACCTTACAATGATAGACATGCAGGTCAGTCAAAGCAAAACACTATAATTTTACATTTTAGTCATTTAGCAGACGCTCTTATCCAGAGCGACTTACAGTAGTGAATACATACATGTCATTTTCATTTCATGCATTTTTTTATTTTTATATATATATATTTTTTTTATACTGGCCCCCCGTGGGAATCAAACCCACAACCCTGGCGTTGCACACACCATGCTGGCGTTGCAAACACCATGCTCTACCAACTGAGCCACAGGGAAGGTACTATCTTACCCCAGGACATTTACCATGGTGGCTCTCCCAGAAAAAGATAGATACATACATACATAGATACATACATACATACATACATACATACATACATACATACATACATACATACATACATACATACAATACATACAATACATACATACATACATACATACATACATACATACATACATACATACATACATACATACATACATACATACATACATACATGTTGAATGATAAAGCCTCAGTACCATGTCCAAGCCCCTATAGTCACAGTGTGTCCTGTCCTGTCTCAGCATGACTACTGTATCTACAGCTACACCTGTATCTCTCTGAACACAGTATCATACCAGTCTTTCTCTGTCACGATGGCTACAGGGTTTATGGCCAAACTGGAGTAATGAGGAAACTAGTCGTTGCTGTTAAGGGCTGAATCTCGAACCAACCACTCTGCCACTTAGCGATCAAAGCTAGCGAAGTCATTGATTGGCGATTCAGCCAAGGAATGACATTCTAGGCATACATACATACATATACTGAACAAAAATATAAACCCAACATGCAACAATTTCAATGGTTTTACTGAGTTACAGATCATATATGGAAATCAGCCAACTGAAATAAATTAAATTAGGCCCTAATCTATGGATTTCTCATGACTGGGCAGGGGCGTAACCATGGGTGGGTGGGGGTGGGTGGGCCCTTGGGTGGGTGCTTCCTTGGGTGAGCCGGATGTGGAGGTCTTGGGCTGGTGTGGTTACACGTGGTCTGCGGTTGTGAGGCTGGTTGGATGTACTGCCAAATTCTCTAAAACGACATTATGGTAGAGAAATTAACATAAAATTCACTGGCAACCGCTCTAGTGGACATTCCTGCAGTCAGCATGCAATTGCACAGTCCCTCAAAACTTGAGACATCTGTGTCATTGTATTGTGTGATGAAACTGCACACTTTAGAGTGGCCTTTTATTGTCCCCAGCACAAGGTGCACCTGTGTAATGATGATGCGGTTTAATCAGCTTCTTGTAATGTCACACCTGTCAAGTGGATGGATTATCTTGACAAAGGAGAAATGCTCACAAAGAGGGATGTTAAGACATTTGTGCACAACATTTTAGAGTAATACGCTTAAGAATGGCAAGAGTGTGCAAAACTGTCAAGGCAAACGGTGGCTACTTTAAAGAATCTCAAATATAAATATATTTTGATTTGTTTAACACTTTTTTGGTTAATGCATGATTCCATATGTGTTATTTCATATTTTTGATGTCTTCACTATTATTCTACAATGTAGAAAATAGTAAAAATAAAGAAAAACTCTTTAATGAGTAGGTGTGTCCAAACTTTTGACTGGTACTGCATTTCCCCTTCCGTCCCTGTCAGCAGTGTTAAGACACACCCTGTAGCCTGCATTCTGTAGAGCTTTGGTGAGCTTTGGTTTTAGACTTTCATTTTGTCATAATGAAGGTATTTTTTACTGCAGTGTTCAATGTCCAACAGTTTTTCTTTCCTACCACAATAAAGGCTTTTAAATCTGTGTTACCCCATACAGTATTATATTATGTCACTGATCAACTGAAAGGTTTCTCTAAGTCAGCTTTGCCATTTTTCTCTTCTTTCAGTGAGACGTTGCTAAGGGAACGACTACAGTTCTGTGTTTTCTATATATCTGTGTCATCGCTTACTTTTCTGTTGTTTCTAGTCTCTGGCTCTGGCTCCTTCTCTCTCTCGGGGGCTTCCTCTCTCTTTCACACCGGCCCCTCCCTAAACCCTCCTCCACTCCTCCACATCCCAAGGACGACCTCCCTCTGCATCCTCCGAAGCCGGCTGGCGGCTATCATGCTTTCTGTGACCACAGCCTTCAACGACAGTCCAACAATAGAAATGCTCCTCTGCACCGCCCACCACCATGTGCGGCCAATGGCATGGTTTGGTGTGCGTGACTCACAGCCCAATCACAGCAATGCTTGTGCATTTTTAACTCACTGGGATTGTGTCCAAAATGGCACCATATTCCCTATATAGTGCACTCCAATTGACCCTGGCATAGGACACTATATAGGTGATAGGATGCCATTTGGAACGCAACCTGGGTCTGTGCTCCAAGGCTTATTAGATCAATCCGTAGATACACAGTAGCTGTTGTTGTCGTGGTCTAGGCTGTGGTGTGTGTTGTATGTACACTGAGTGTACAAAACATTAGGAACACCTTCCTAATATTGAGTTGCACCCCCTTTGGCCCTCAGAAAAGCCTCAATTCATCAGGGCAGGTACTCTACAAGGTGTGGAAAGCGTTGCACAGGGATGCTGGCCCATGTTGACTCCAATGCTTCCCACAGTTGTTAAGTTGGCTGGATGTCCTTTTGGTGGTGGACCATTCTTGATACACACAGGAAACTGTTGAGTGTGAAAAACCCAGCAGCGTTGCAGCTCTTGACTCACTCAAACCGGTGTGCCTGGCACCTACTACCATACCTTGTTCAAAGGCACTTAAATATTTTGTCTTGCCCACCCTCTGAATGGCACACATACACAATCTTACTGATTTTAAGTGGATTTAAAAGGTGATATCAATAAAGGATCACCTGTATTCACCTGGTCAGTCTATGTCATGGAAAGAGTAAGTGTTCCTAATGTGTTGTACACTCAGTGTATAGTTCCTTAACCTTTTAGAGACCCCTTCGCGCTCTAATCCCGTTAAAGGATTGATTTTGACAACAGCCAGTGGAAAATCAGAGCGCCAAATTCAAAACAGCTAAAATCTCATAATTCCATTTTCTCAAACAATCAACTATTTTACACCATTTTAAAGATAAGACTCTCGTTAATCCAACCACATTGTCCGATTTCGAAAAAGGCTTTACGGCGAAAGCATAAAATTAGATTATGTTAAGACATAAACTTCACAAGAAAAACCACACAGCCATTTTCCAAGCAACTAGATGTATCACAAAAACCAAAAGTACAGCTAAAATATTCACTAACCTTTGATGATCTTCATCAGATGGCACTCATAGGACTTCATGTTACACAATACATGTATGTTTTGCTCGATAAAGTTCATATTTATATCCAAAAACCCCATTTTACATTGGCGCATAAAGTTCAGAAATGTTTTCCCTCCAAACCTCCCGGTGAATGAGCACAATGAGCACACACATTACAGAAATACTCATCATAACCTTTGATCAATATACAAGTGTTATGCACAGAATTATAGACTTCTCCTAAATTTCAATTTCAGTATACAGATTTCAAAAAAGGTTCACGGCGAAAGCACAATTTGCAATAATCTGAGTACAGCCCAGAAGACACCAACAACTAGCAAACAGAAACCCGTCATCTTGGAGTCAATAAAACTAAGAAATTACATTATAAATATTCACTTACCTTTGATTATCTTCATCAGAAGGCACTCCCAGGAACCCCAGCTCCACAATAAATGTTCGATAAAGTTCATATTTATGTCCAAATACATCCATTTTGTTCGCGCATTAGGTTCACTATCCAAATCCACTACGCGCGTGCTTACTTAGTCCAGACAAAAAGTCAAAAAAGTTATTCTACAGTTTGTAGAAACATGTCAAACGATGTATAGAATCAATCTTTAGGTTGTTTTTAACATATATCTTCAATATAATTCCAACCGGACCTATCCGTTCTCTTTAGGAGTGAATATGAACTCAGCTCGCTCACAAGTCCTTGCGTGTGACTGAGCCCATGCCTTATAATGGGACACCTAATTCCTTGGGCTGTTATTCCCATCAAATTCACCATAGAATCCTCAAACAAGGTTCTAAAGAATGTTGACATCTAGTGGAAGCTTTAGGAAGTGCAAAATTAACCCTAAGTCACTGTATACTGGAAAGGCAATCACTTGAAAAAAACTACAACCTCAGATTTCCCACTTCCTGGTTGGATTTTTCTCAGGTTTTTGCCTGCCATATGAGTTCTGTTATATACTCACAGACATCATTCAAACAGTTTTAGAAACTTCAGAGTGTTTTCTATCCAAATCTACTAATAATATGCATATCCTACATTCTAGGCCCGAGAAGCATGCAGTTTAATTTGGGTACGTTTTTCATCCGGCCGTGAAAATACTGCCCCCTATCCCGAAGAGGATTAACAGCGCTGAAAACCATGTTGGAAAGGACAAGGTGAAAACAATACCCAGGCAGCACAGTACTATTCAGGTCGGCCTAACAGAATGATTCAGGCCGGCCTAACAGAATGATTCAGGTCGGCCTAACAGAATGATTCAGGTTGGCCTAACAGTATGAATCAGGTCGGCCTAACAGAATGATTCAGGTTGGCCTAACAGTATGAATCAGGTCGGCCTAACAGTATGAATCAGGTTGGCCTAACAGTATGAGTCAGACCAGAGTGTCCTGTCCTGCAGGCCTAACAAGTCCCTATTTCGCCTAATTAGCCGTCCCGTCCGGTTTAGACAATGAGTCAGCAGCCACTGAGGATATGAGAAGGAAAGGGAGAACAATGGAAAGAAAGAGAGGTGAACTCAGGGCACCATATCTATTTATCTGACCGACTGGGTCTTAAGACAGACAGGTTCTTTTCTATAATTGTATCTGTCACTGAGGACAAAAGAATAAAACGACAACGTCAGACAAATAAGATGTCAGTTCAGTTGTCATGGAGGTTGTTTGGGGTAAACAGAGGTAGTACAGTATACAACGTGTGAGGAATTTCCAGTCAGGCACTTGTACTACAGGTTTGTCTACAGGCACTACAGGTTGAACCCACCCACGTTTGCTCAAGCATGCTCCCGCTCCACACACACGTCACTCTACTACCTATTCTCTCCTTTATCTACCTCTCTTTGTCCCCTGGCTTTCTCTTTCTAGTAATTAGTTTGTCCTTTGGTGTTCCACAATCTCTCCCCCCTCTGCCTTCCGTTGTGCCATTTTATGGTTTACTGCTAGATAAAGGGTTAGATTGGGGCACTTCAAATAACCATTGTGTATTTACACATGCACTAGAGACCCAAGGTTTTTGTGTCTGCCATAATAATGTACTTGATCTTTAAATAAGGAACATGATATTTATAATTAGGGAAGGAAAAGCTTGCAGCTTCAACCTTTGTCAAGGATGCCAATATGTCAACCACAGAAACCTGCAGTGGTAAAGCACAGTTTAGGATGGATTGGATTTGCGCAATGATACTGTATTTATGTGGATCCATTTTCCTAATTTCATTAGCAGTTAGTAACAATAGCATAAATAACATGAATAAAAGTGTTAAGTATTCCCTGAAGTTAAAAATGACCTTTAAAATGTTTGACTCCCAAGTCTGCTACAGTTTTGTTGTTGAGTGAAAGTGATTTTTAAGTTTTCTCCTGGCTGTATCTCTTTAATTACCCCTCTTTAAAAAATATATATATTTTCCGCAATCCTCCTTCTTTGTTTGTTTGTTTTTGGTTTGTTATTTTAAAGGCAGCCCTCCAGATGCTAACTTTCATCAGTATCATGGTTTTTACTCCATGTTTTCAGTTTGTAAGTAGCGCTTTTCTCCCTCCGCTCCCTCTCTCTTTGCCTACTAAGACGCTGGACTTCTGGCCTTGGCCTGATCTCTCCTCCACAGTCAGAATCTATCCATCTGCCACCACCTGCCAGTCTCTCTGTCTGTCTGTGCTCCTAAAGTCAGTCAGTCACCCACCATGTGTGGACTGTACCGGAGGCTGTCCTGTTCGCTACTCGCTAGTTCACCTTTTTTGTTCCGTTTTGTTTAATTAATTAATTAGTTTCCGCAGGCCCTTTGTGCTACACCTAAACAATTAGCTCACTATGCTCCCTGACTCGCTGGGCCAGCTATGGAGTAGGCAGCTCCATAATTAAAGAGGCAGTATCGTTTCCCCCGGCTGGATGCTCTATTCTGTTCACCAGATACGCAGCCTTATCGTAGACGGTCCCTCCACCTGACCATACAATGCAGAGCTCATTAGCCAGACCAGTCCCAGTCAGACGAGCTGTTTGTTGTTTTTTTTCTCATTTCCTTTGTGGTTTATTTGCCTTAGTTATAGGGCTGTCAGATGGAGCCTGTCAGTCAAAAGGACTACGTTGTCCATGACTGCTGACTCCTGGCTGTTGTATTGTGGAGACCAGTCAGTTTCGCTGCTGGGCATCTTGGCTTTCACAGATTATTAACAGTTTTCCTTTGAGCTTCTCTGACAGCGAACACGCACTGGCCACTTTCTTTTCATGTGGCCAGCCCGGTGTTCTTTGGTATGCACTTGGACTTCACTAGAAACAAAACAAAAAGAGTGGATGATCACTGCCTCTTGTAGTGGAGGAGGTACATAAAGATCTGAATTCAGATATGATGGAATTGTTTTACCACTATCCATGGAGTTTTTAAACTATGGCGCACGACATGGTTGACTGCGCCAATAAATCAACACAATCTACTTTTTGATTTTATCAAATTGCCTGCGTCTTGGAGCTTAAATTGGGATCATGTGCTAATGACGGTTTTAAAAAAAGAGCAACAGAGCAATGTACTATACAACAAACTTGGTGCATGGAGGACACCATCTTTATGCATCGTCCCCATTCCTGCTGCCGCTCTGTGCTCTCAAGCCCCGGTGAAATGAATACTGTTTCTTTAAGAATGTGAAGATTCTTTCTGTGCTGCTGTGAACTGAAGCCCCACCCTCCACATCGCTCTCTATCAATGCCTTACACTTTGTACCCTGCATGAAGGCCCTTTTAGCTAACCTTTTAGGCCACTGTGCGCGTGAGAGAGTTTGTGCTATTTTTTCCTAACTGCATGGATTACAATTTTCAGTCATCCAGGTAAAGAGTATACCAGTTTAATCCAGGCTTAGTTTGACTCATTCACCTGAAGTGTGTGCCATTTATCGATATAACTGGATAACAACAGTATCTACAGTCTGCTTGGTGATACAGCCATTTGTCTTGATGGTACAGCTCCTGGTGCTCTTTCTCTATCTATTCAGGGACCTTTTAAAACAATCAATCCCGCCACTTATCCGGGTGTTCCTTCCTTCTGTGATAAACCTTCTTCAGCCATATCATATTGCTGTGGTCGTAGAAATAGAATGGCTAGAACAGAAAAATCTCTTTAGGCCACGACATTACACGCAGTATGGTTGACGCTGTCTGCATCCCAAATGGCAGCCTATTCCCTATATGGGTCAGTACTTTTGAACAGAGCAAGTGTCTCCAGTCTGTAGCTGTGCTAAATGTGGGAGCTGGAGCTGAGGCGGGCTACTGCTGCTGTTAGGGAAGGAAGATGGTCGATCTCAGGGGTCCCAAATGGTTTTCTATTCTCTATATAGTGCACTACTTTTGACCAGTCAAAAGTAGTGCACTATATAGACAATAGGAAGCCATTTGGGATGCAGACAGGGTTGGTTTTTAGAAGCACACTGTGTGCCTTGCCCATCGCTTCAGTCAATAACCAGGGAGCTAGAGAGAAAGCAAAGAGTTCTATTTCTGATAGCCTGCCTGCCGGTAATCCTGTGTGCAGTGGTGTGGGTGTTCAGAGAGATAGATTGAAGGATGAGCATGTGTAGAGGTAGGAGAGAGAGTGCTTAGAGTAGCTACTGTGTTCATAAAAATAGTTCTAACATCTAGATTAGATGAAATATTTCTGGTTTAGATTGTGTTCATTACTAGTGTGTTGAGGTAATAAGAGAAGCCTTTACAGTGCTCAGATGATGTTCAGCATCGATGGCTGGTGTGTTTCAGTGATGTAGAATATAACACCAGTCTATAGTGTAACGTAAAGGGGATTTCAGGATCAGTGTTTAGTTTTAAGGGCAGCCAGTCAGTTAGTAAAGGTGAGTGAAGTATGTTGAGAAGAGTAGGTTGTTAATGTGTTCATATGGACACTGGAGGTGTTTTATGGATGTTACTGGTTGTTAAAGGGTCTATAGCTTAATAGAATCACTTACGCAGAAAGTTTGTGCGAGCGCGTGTGTGTGCACGCCCCAGCCTGCCTCTGCTGCAGGTCTGTTTTAACGGGATGTGTCCGTGCGAGCTCGTGTGTGTGCACGCCCCAGCCTGCCTCTGCTGCAGTCCTGTTTTAACGGGATGTGTCCGTGCGAGCGCGTGTGTGTGCACGCCCCAGCCTGCCTCTGCTGCAGTCCTGTTTTAACGGGACGTGTCCGTGCGAGCGCGTGTGTGTGCACGCCCCAGCCTGCCTCTGCTGCAGGCCTGTTTTAACGGGACGTGTCCGTGCGAGCGCGTGTGTGTGCACGCCCCAGCCTGCCTCTGCTGCAGGCCTGTTTTAACGGGACGTGTCCGTGCGAGCGCGCTTGTGTGTGTGAAGTGGCCAGAGGCTGTTCCCTATTCCCATTTCACTAAATCCTCTTAGTACCATTTCAGTTTAAACGCAAGTCAAATCTCTACTCTCAACTCACAAGACTTTATCAAAAACATCTCTCTATAGCCAGGGGTATTTTCTCCCCCCCCCCCCCTTAATTCATCACAGGCATTTTCTTTGCCCTGCCCCTTTCACCAAATCTTCATGACAGGATTTGAAGATAGGAAGCATTTGGCCTTTAATCTAAAGCTCTTTGAGGCCTATAATGAAAGCCGTCTTGCTTTTTAGAGTGGGGGAAAGTAGTTTCCACTCCGAATAGTATCTCCAACGAACCAACTCCAGTCTCAAATGTAAAGCAGTTAGCCTAGTTTCTACAGCTACAGCCAGGTTATTGTACATCTATACATGGATATGTGAATCAAGGATTTGCATGAATAATATTTTTTTTGCAAGGACAGTTAATAGGTACTGACTTAGTGTAGCTGACTAAGTATAGCCTATATAATATGAAGCATTTTGTCAAGGCATGAAGCCATCTGTGTGTGAAATGTTGTGCAGCTTATGTCCTTAAAGTGGAGAAACGTTAGCCTGCAGTTGCATCCTTTACCATGAGGAGGTGCTGCCTTATTGACCCCCTCTCCTCCCATGTCCTTCTCCCTCTCTGACTCTCTCTCTCTCTGTATCTCTCTCTCTCTCTGTATCTCTCTCTCTCTCTGACTCTCTCTCTCTCTATATCTCTCTCTCTCTCTGACTCTCTCTCTCTCTGTATCTCTCTCTCTCTCTGTATCTCTCTCTCTCTCTGACTCTCTCTATCTCTCTCTCTCTGACTCTCTCTCTCTCTGTATCTCTCTCTCTCTCTCTGACTCTCTCTCTCTCTGTATCTCTCTCTCTGACTCTCTCTCTCTCTGTATCTCTCTCTCTCTCTCTGTATCTCTCTCTCTCTCTCTGTATCTCTCTCTCTCTATCTCTCTCTCTCTGTATCTCTCTCTCTCTGTATCTGCATCTGTGTGCAGGCTCAGTCCACGCCACATCCATGGTGGCGTCGCGGGTGGAACAGGCCCTGTCAGAGGTGGCCTCCTCCATGCAGAGCAGCGCCCCCAAACAAGGACCCCTACACCCCTGGATGACTCTGGCTCAGATCTGGCTCCACGCAGGTATAATTGTACACTACACCACTATAACACACAGCTATGGTAGTACACTACACCACTATAACACACAGCTATGGTAGTACACTGCACCACTATAACACACAGCTATGGTAGTACACTACACCACTTTAACACACAGCTATGGTAGTACACTACACCACTATAACACACAGCTACGGTAGTACACTACACCACTAACACACAGCTATGGTAGTACACTACACCACTATAACACAGCTATGGTGGTACACTACACCACTAACACACAGCTATGGTAGTACACTACACCACTAACACACAGCTATCGTAATACGCTACACCACTATAACACATAGCTATGGTAGTACACTACACCACTAACACATGGCTATGGGTGTGTGTGTGTGCACTTGTGTTCATGTGTGTGTGTTGTTAGTGATTGGCAGGGTGTGTGGGAGTGGTAAACCATGAATTCAGGGGAGGTGGGGTTGTGGTGGGAGGAGGGTGGTGGACTACTACCAGACAGCAGCTTAATGGAATCAAAATATGTTCCTGGGAGGTGATCTGACTGTGGACCATTATCATAACCCAGGCAGGGCAATAGGTGGGAAGGAATCTACACACTGACTTCTTTATTGGGTCAATATTCTTATCGCCAGCCTTGCGTAGATTCTCACACCAAGGGGACGTCACCTCCCACTAAAACTGCCTCTCGGCTCTGAAAGAGAGAGAAGAAATGAATGAGAGCGGAGAGAGAGAGAGATGAGGGGATGGTTGAGAGAAAATGTAATAACTTGCCTGTGTTAGTTTTTACTCTGTTTATTTAGAACCTAACAGACAACTAGTTAAAGCTCAAACTAAGGTTATTCACCCACTGGGTCAAACATCTGAAAAGACAAAGACATGTTTCCACCAGCACAAATATTTATACCCCGCCTTTAGGCGGAATCGCGTCCTTTTCTCTAAACATTACATCTTTGTTGCTAGGCAGCAAATTAAGTGATGTGGGTAATAAACTGTTCCTTCTCTCTTCATGTGACCTGACCTGACCTCGGCCACCATTCCTCACTAATCCACAGCTATCCACCCTTATCAGTGACCGCAACCTTGTGATTGCCTTTTCTCTTACTTAGTAACATTCCAAGCCCCTGGCTCTTATCCAATTTCCATTGACCCCACCATATACAGTGGCAAGAAAAAGTATGTGAACCCTTAGGCTAATGACTTCTCCAAAAGCTAATTGGAGTCAGGAGTCAGCTAACCTGGAGTACAATCATTGAGACGAGATTGGAGATTTTCGTTACAGCTGCCCTGCCCTATAAAAAACACTCACAAAATTTGAGTTTGCTTTTCACAAGATGCATTGCCTGATGTGAACCATGCCTCGAACAAAAGAGATCTCAGAAGACCCAAGATTTAGAGTTGTTGACTTGCATAAAGCTGGAAAGGGTTACAAAGTATCTCTAAAAGCCTTGATGTTCATCAGTCCACGGTAAGACAAATTCTCTAGGAGTGTCTGTCCTGCAAAGATGACTGCAAGAGCACAGCGCAGAATGCTGAATGAGGTTAAGAAGAATCCTAGTGTCAACTAAAGACTTACAGAAATCTCTGGAACATGCTAACATCTCTGTTGACGAGTCTACGATAAGTAAAACACTAAACACTGCTGTCCAAAAAAAACATTGCTGCACATCTGAAGTTCGCAAAAGAGCATCTGGAAGTTCCACAGCACTACTGGCAAAATATTCTGTGGACAGATGAAACTAAAGTTGAGTTGTTTGGAACGAACACAACACTATGTGTGGAGGAAAAAAAGGCACAGCACAGCACACCAACATCCAAACCTCATCCCAACTGTAAAGTATGGTGGAGGGAGCATCATGGTTTGGAGCTGTTTTGCTGCCTCAAGGCCTGGACAGCCTGCTATCATCAACGGAAAAATGAATTCCCATGTTTATCAAGACATTTGCAAGAGAATGTTAGGCAATCTATCTGCCAATTGAAACTCAATAGAATGGCTTCAACAGAAGAAAATACACCTTCTGGAGTGGACCAGTCAGAGTCCTGACCTCAACCCGATTGAGATGCTGTGGCATGACCTCAAGAGAGCAGTTCACACCAGACATCCCAAGAATATTGCTGAACTGAATCAGTTTTGTAAAGAGTAATGGTCCAAAATTCCTCCTGACCATTGTGCAGGTCTGATCCGCAACTACAGAAAACGTTTGGTTGAGGTGATTGCTGCCAAAGGAGGGTCAACCAGTTAAGGGTTCACATACGTTTCCCACCCTGCACTGTGAATGTTTCCACGGTGTGTTCAGTAAAGACATGAAAACGTATAATTGTTTGAGTATTATTAGTTTAAGCAGACTGTGTTTGTCTATTGTTGTGACTTAGATGAAGATCAGATCAAATTTGATGACCAATTTATGCAGAAGTCCAGGTAATTCCAAAGGGTTCACATACATTCCTCCTACATATAACCATTAACTTCTGGTGTAGCAAGTATTTCAAATTACAACCCAACAGTCCCTCCTATTTTAATAGTAATTCTTTACTGTTCAACATCACATAAACTTTGAAATTACTTATAAATGAACAAAAAATAAAACATTATTAACATTCACAGTTGATTATTAGATTTAATCCTCCAAGACTTATGGCCTCTGTTCTATAATAAAACTATGCAGACTCTTATTTCCATCTCTCATTGGACAACTGATAATGACATTTCAGCTGGAGCTTTTGACTTCCATTTCCTCCTTCTGGTTCCTAAGAGAGTGATAGCACAAGACATGAAAACAAAAAGAAACACAAAACATAAAAAGTATTAATGTGCTAAGCTATGCATAATTTAAAAAAGTTTGATAACATGACAATTCCCACTCTCTCTTCGCCTTACTCTATGCCTTCAGGATCATTTTCTGCTGGGTTCTACAAAATGAAGGCCCTAAGAAACCTTCTCATGCTTTCACTCAGTCTTCCCCCGTCCGGCAACAGGTTCCAAGAGGTGTTCCCAAGCCATTTTCACTTTGCTCCCCATCTCCTAATTTGGGCTATAGTCCAGTTGCATGCTGTTACTATAGCATCCTTCACCACTACTCCTGCAGTTACAGCGACTGCTGTGAGAATAGCTATTGCATTGAATCTGTCTCCTGCTCTCCTATTGCCTTTGTGGTTCACTGATAGATCTAGGACTGAATCTTTCAGATTCTCCCTACCTTAGAAACATTTAGAGATGCACAGTTGAGAGCATCCTATCGGGCTGTATCACCGCCTGGTACGGCAACTGCACCACCCGCAAGGCTCTCCAGAGGGTGGTGCAGTCTGCCCAACGCATCACCGGGTGCACACTGCCTGCCCTCCAGGACACCTACAGCACAAACCACCAGGACATAAACCACCTGAGTCCCGACCTGTTCACCCCACGCCTTTGTGAGCACCCTCATTACAGTGTAAACTTTGGGTCCCAGTGGTTGTTACACAGCCACCTTCTGACACTTTCCGTTTACCATCACTCTGTCCCAATCTTCTTGAAGATATTTCAAGTGTTTGCTGGCTGTTATGAATGGGGGAGATATCAGTGGCGTTAGAAGCGTATCCAACCTTACAAAACTGAGTCACTGTAACGGGTGTCGTTGGGTAGAGAGGACCAAGGCGCAGCGGGTTGCGTGCTCATCATTATAATTCATTAAATAAATGTGAACACGGAAAACAAGAAAACAAAGAACGACAAACCGACAGTTTTACAGGCTGAATTCTAGCAGTGTAAAATCAACTACCCACAAATCCCCAGGTGAAAACAAGCAACTAATATATGACTCCCAATCAGGAACAACGACGTACAGCTGTTCCTGATCGGGAGCCACATAGACCACACAGAAATAAACAAACTAGAAAACCAACCTAGAATACAAAACCCAGAACATACACCAAAACCCCGGAATACATAAATAAAACACCCCTCTACAATACACACAACCCCCGAACCACATAAAACAAATACCCTCTGCCACGTCCTGACCAACCTACAAATACAAATAACCCCTATACTGGTCAGGACGTGACAGTACCCCCCCAAAGGTGCATACCCCGGATGCACCTCAAAATTAAAAAAAATAAATAAACCCCTAACTAAAGGGAGGGAAGGGAGGGTGGCTGCCGTAAACGACGGCACCTGTGCTACACCCCCCCTCCCCAACCCACCTATACTGGAGGTGGCTTAGGTTCTGGCCTACTGTCCTCCAGACTGTAGGCAGAGTCTCTTGTCTCCGGACCGTAGGCAGACTCACTCAGTTCCGGGTCGTAGGCAGACTCATTCAGTTCCGGGCTGTAAGCAGACTCACACAATTCAAAGTTATTGTAAACCTCATTCTGATCCGGGTCGCAGGCAGACTCACTCGGTTCCGGGTCGCAGGCAGACTCACTCGGTTCCGGGTCGCAGGCAGACTCACTCGGTTCCGCACAGTGGGCCATCTCCTTTGGTTCCGAACTGTAGACCGTCTCACTCGGTTCTGCACAGTGGGCCATCTCCCTTGGTTCCGAACTGTAGGCCGTCTCACTCGGTTCCGGGCTTAATACTCTTACCGGATACTCATGACGGGTACTGTTGTCGGATACTCTGGACGGGGCACTGTTGCCGAATACTCTGGACTGGACACTGTTGCCGGATACTCTGGACTGAGCTGACGCACTGGAAGCCTGATGCGTGGTGCTGGTACTGGAGGTATCAGCCTGGAGACACGCACCTCATGGCTAGTGCGGGGAGCAGGAATCGGCCGAGTTGGAGTGGGCTGACGCACTGGAAGCCTGATGCGTGGTGCTGGTACTGGACGTGCCAGCCTGGAGACACGCACCTCAAGGTTAGTGCGTGTAGCGGGAAACACTGGACCGTAGAGGCGCACTGGCGGTCTCGAGCGCAGGACTGGCATCACCCCTACTGGCTGGATGCCCACTTTCCCCTGGCATATGCGGGGTGCTGGTACTGCGCATACCGGCCTGAAAATACCCGGCCTCGCCACAGCACCCATCACCCCAAAGCACGGGACCTGTCCAGTCATATGTTGCCCAAAAAGGTACGGGGATTTGGCCTGGGGCTCAATCCTCGCCCAGCCAAACTACCCGTGTGCCCCCCCCCAAAAAAAAAATATTGGGGCTGCCTCTCTGGCTCCCTTAACTCCTCCATAGCCCTGGAAATGCTTATCGTCAGTTCTGCCCATGTCTCACGATAGTCCATCCGTTGGTCCCTCCTCCGCTGCTTGGTCCATTTTGGTGGGTAGTTCTGTAACGGGTGTCGTTGGGTAGAGAGGACCAAGGCGCAGCGGGTTGCGTGCTCATCATTATAATTTAGTAAATAAATGTGAACACGGAAAACAAAGAACGACAAACCGACAGTTTTACAGGCTGAATACTAGCAGTGCAAAATCAACTACCCACAAATCCCCAGGTGAAAACAAGCAACTAATATATGACTCCCAATCAGGAACAACGACGTACAGCTGTTCCTGATCGGGAACCACACAGACCACACAGAAATAAACAAACTAGAAAAACCTAGAATACAAAACCCAGAACATACACCAAAACCCCGGAATACATAAATAAAACACCCCTCTACAATACACATAACCCCCGAACCACATAAAACAAATACCCTCTGCCACGTCCTGACCAACCTACAAATACAAATAACCCCTATACTGGTCAGGACGTGACAGTCACATGCTTCTTAATTACACACTTCAGGATGTGATGCTATTATTACAGCGAACTTCCTTTCCTTAATTTATGAGCTACACAGATCTCTGCCCCAGTCACATTCCATTCCGCTCTCCCAATTCCCTGTAACGTTAATGCATTGGTTTTTGGGACTCCACAGAGTACACTGATGTCGGTCCTGCCAGACTCTGCACTTAACACCCTTATGCAAACATTCTGTCTCAAACACATGTCCTGCATATACCTTGCCTCCGGCCACAAATATATTTGCACATTAATCATTCCATCGAACCCATAACACGCTAGTCACTACTGCTACTCCACTTATAGAATTATAAACATACTTAAACATTCTCAAGTCAATTAGTCCATTTCCAACACTCCCTCGTCTGGAACAATGATCATTCTCATGTTCCACGACACCTAGAAAACATTTTGACTTGAAGAGGGAAAGTAAACGTTTAATAAATTCACACCACCCTTGATGTGAATGAGACTGGGGAAAGAACTGTCCATCCGTGCTGTTCTGTTATATGCCAATGGGATGCTAGTCTCCATGCCAGTCTCCTTCATCCTCATCCTCACGTGTCAAAGCAAGACAGACTTTGAGCCTTGTAGGCAATTCATTGTACCGTATTATCCAGCAATCCATATGTATTGATGCGCTTTGACATTAGGATTCTTGTAAAATGAAACCCCTACTATCCTGTACCCCCTCATGGTTGGCCCAACTATCATCTAGTGGGCTCTCTAATAACCTCCCTCTTGGAGGACACTAAAAGATAAGGTTTAAAAGGAGGAAAGCCCTCCCTAGACACTATACATTTGAGCAGTGCACCCTGCCCTCACTCTGTGCTCTCCTCACAGCTCCCTCTCTCTTTCTCTCCTTTCCCGAATCATAATTAAGTTGATAAATTATCCAACCCAAATTTAGAATGACAGTCCTTAGTACTTTACATTGAATCACTTGAATTCTCAACTTAGCACACACCGACACTGTTAGTATATACATTTACAGACAGGGAGAATATATAGACACCATGTACGGCCACCGTTTGTCCCTTTTACAGTTGCGAGTGGCATGTTAATGACAGGTTGGTATCTCAATGCATTTTTTACTTAAGTAATCATACATTTCCCAGTGTGTAGACCTCCAAAATTAACCTAATACCTCAAATAAACAGATTAGGGCAACCCTAAATCAATTTCCGGGCACAGTTGACCACACCCCCTTCCCAGCACTAATCTTCGGGCGTATCTTCATTTTCTTCATATTGCTTAACTGGACATCTTCCCATCGACACATATGTAACTCATGCCTGTCACAGTTAATGGCCCTTGAGAATGTCCCAATTTCAATATCTGGGGAATAATCACATTTTCCCAAGCACACAAATCTCTCACTTGATCCGCCACCACTATTCTGAACAGTCCATTCTGTCTGGTCCATTTTCCCACCAGTGCACCAGCAGCATGAGAGGAGTTTGAACGTGATCTCTCTCCATGCTCACTCCACATGCAGTCTCGGGACTCTTGTCGCACTCTTGCCGCTCGTACAGAGGTTGCTGGCTCGGTCTCAGGTCTCAGTGGAAGTGGTGCCTGACAGGGCCGTGGTAAACAACATTTTCACAATTTCTTCAGCCGGTTAGGGGGGTGAAGCTCACACTGTTCTCGTCGTATTATTCCTTCCATGCATATAGGTACCATCGGTACTCACTATCGCCATAAATTCAAGAGAGGACAGACCAAAACAACAGTTTAAGGCATGTCTGATTCAGCAAATCCAAACAACTATTTACTGTATGACAAATTATTACCTTACCAATATTCTTAATAAAAAGATCCCCAAAAATGTCAAACAGCATACCATCACACTGTTGAAACCATTTTACAAATTGGATTATACTCCCTTGTCATACTGGCAACCTCACAGCAGAGTTACCGGGTCAGGGAGTTAGCGAGCTAGAAATCCCAACCATACAGCAGACCCAATCTGGTGAGATTTGTATCGAAACAAAGTCAAAAGCAAGAACCAAAACAACAACAGCTATACACTTCTTCATATTATACTTAAATCTCACCCAATGTCTCTATCATTTCTAGTGAGGTTGATCAGGCCTCACCAGGAAGTCAGGTATGAAAATTCTAATCAGTAATGAGGAGAGACAAGGTCAATCACCAGTCAGGATATTACTTTATTCAAAACGTATTAATAAGGCAGCCGGTGAGGCCGAGAACTCTGACGTAGAAAGAGTACAAATATATTTTATTGCAAAGATACACCCTCTTAGTCTACATGACAAACAGCAGATGTGTGGAATGGGTCAAAAGGTGAGACTTGATATATGAGAAAGGAGTATCCCCCAGCCAGATAGAGTTTGCTGTGAAGACTGTTCTTATTGTATAGAAACCAGAGTTTGGCCCCTACTGTAAGACAAGGTTCCTCTCATCATTATCCATCCCCGAGCCATCTCTCCCTGGTACCTTACAGGACACAAACACCAACTCATTCTATGAAATGCATGCTGTAGGTTTTATCACCAAATCATTCATAAATCAATTGTCAGCGGTAAGCTTCAGAGGCTCCTCTCAGTTCACACAGACTCAGATGAGAGAGTACAAATAGAAGCCTCTTCTATTGCATAAAACAACCATTTGCCTAAACAGTATTAAACATAAGTGTAATTTTTTTTCTCACACAGGACAAAGGTCATTCAACACCATTAAGTGTTTTATTTCCCTTTTCTTTCCCTGTACTTCAGAAACCATTTAAAAACATTTCAAACATTTCCACCATTCTGCATACCCAGTTTACAACCAAATTAAAAAGACCCCACACAATAAATCAAACACGGTATTAACACCACTAACAAATATTCATAACCTGGGAGTTGTGTGTGTGCGTGCTGGTGTGTGTGGTAAAACGTAGGGCAAAAACAAAGAAACCAATGGCCAGGCCTTACTTATTTGGGAGCACCCTTGACAACCGGATCCAGATACCTTTATACTTTATAAAACTGCTGAATTTCACGAGACTTGGGAAACATTTCAAAGAGCGAAATAATGACACCCCATCCTCTCCTGAAAGAGAAAATGTACATTTTGTTAGTATTTACTATGCTACATCTTAATCAACAACCCACAAGTTTTAATTAAAAACAAAACATGATAATGATAAGGCCACTGTCCTCCCTCCAATCTTTAATGGTTTGTTTTATCCACCCCAATGTTTATGTACCCTTTATTTAGCATGTACTACCCTTAGACATGGCCACATTTATCTCGCCACCGAGTCTAACGATTTACTCCCGTATATAACTGGTCTCTCTTTTCCCCATGATTTTCCGTAACCACCGTACTACAATGCCCTTCATGTTCATGAACAAAATGTTTAAAAGGTCATTTTAGGTTTGGTAAACCCAATGCTGTCGCTTGACAGAATTGCTTCTTTAAAACTCTACTAACAATTACTCACCATATTAACTCCATCTAATTTCTCGTGACCCCTCCTCCCTTTCGTCAATTCTATAAATCTGTTTCAGAATAAGACGAACCTAAAATGTAAATCTATTTCAGAATAAGACGTACTTCCGCTCCCCCTCTCTCCCACTCGACATCGCCCTAACCCTAACCTTGCTGAATGTACAACTTTTCCCTGTCGTAAATTTCGCCTATTTCTCATCGTAAGGAATCAGTGATATTTGAGAGCAGGCATCTATTAGAAAGTTGTGAGACTTGGCCTCCTACGTCTTCCTTCACATAGAAACTGTCATCTCTATGAACCACTATCGATCGAACCGAGGCCATATACCGCTATGTGAGAGTTTCCTGCCCCGCTGCTTTCAAGAGTGTTTGCTGCTGTTCTTTTGTCAAAGATGCAAATGCGTGCATCGCAGCATTCCCTCCAAATGCAGCGGGTGCAGTAGGCTCCAGTACAACCCTACACTCATTCTTCCAATGGGGATCTGTCGCCCTACGCTTTTATGTTTTTTCGTTACATTTCCCTCCCTGTTTCTTTGTCTTACCTTGGCCGTTGAAACCACTGTTACTGGCTTTCACTCTGGCGGTATTAACCCCACCGCACGACTGAGAAGTGAGCAGAATTAGATTCCACTCTCAAAGCCTTCTGCTCTATTTCATCCCAACAAAAATATTGGTCCACTACCCCCACAAAGCCGTTTTGATAACAGGTTTCAAACCTGCCATCAAAGCAGACGTACACATTCTATGAAGGTACTCATATACCCAGTCCTTTTGTAGCTGAGTACATCCACTAATTTTGGTTTTATCTGTTTAAATTTTTTGTTGATAGAATGCTGACATCAAAACGCTGGTGTATTCAGCTTTTGATTTTTCTTTTTATGTCATTGTGCCAAGTCACAATTGCATCTCTGAATCCTTTATTAAATTGACATTTTCCGTCAGCAGGGAATTTTATCCAGTTTGCTGAAAAAAAATCCATATTTGAGCCGAATTGGTAGAATGCTTGTGCGCCTCTTTCAGCGCCTCTATAGCGTTATTAAACTGTTCTTCCTCTAGCCCTCCTTTACAGGGAGAATCGAGGCTGCCATTTCAATAATTATTATACTGGCACCTCTCCCGACGGTGTCTAGAGTGCTTAGATTTCCTCACTCACGGCTCTAATACACGCCTTCTATTAACAATTTGCCAAGGTAGTGATACCCACTTCCCCGGAGAGTAGTTATGGTATATGTGCCTATTAATTGGTCACGGCACTTGATACCTTGTATTAGAACCAATACTGTAGGTCTGCCAATTTACTACTGCAGAATATGGGTGACCTGATGTCTTATACCAGTGTTACGCCTCAAATATCACTGTTGTTGACACACAAGTAACCAAACTTCTTCACAGTTGTCATCCTATTTCCACATAATCTAGGGCATTAACAAACCTCTCTCCTTATTGCTACTTCTAACACACACAAATCATGTTCAAACAACACTCAAATATCTTCTTGCTTTTCTATCCGTGAATGTGGCTCTCCTCCAGAACTTATAGGAAACGTTTTATCTATGACCTATCGAACCAGTCCATGGATGTGCCAACATCTCCATATACCATATATACTACAGACACTTAAACAGACTCCAACCCCTAATCTAACCCTCCTGAACACGCTGTGCCCGCAGTGCTCCAGTCTAACCTATTAAGGGTCTAAACCCTCCTGAACACGCTGTGCCCGCAGTGCTCCAGTCTAACCTATTAAGGGGCTAAACCCTCCTGAACACGCTGTGCCTGCAGTGCTCCAGTCTAACCTATTAAGGGTCTAAACCCTCCTGAACACGCTGTGCCCGCAGTGCTCCAGTCTAACCTATTAAGGGTCTAAACCCTCCTGAACACGCTGTGCCCGCAGTGCTCCAGTCTAACCTATTAAGGGGCTAAACCCTCCTAGGTATGCAGTGCCCGCAGTGCTCCAGTCTAGCCTATTAAGGGGCTAAACCCTCCTAGGTATGGAGTGCCCGCAGTGCTCCAGTCTAACCTATTAAGGGGCTAAACCCTCCTAGGTATGCAGTGCCCACAGTGCCTAGTCTAACCTATTAAGGGGCTAAACCCTCCTAGGCACACAGTGCCCGCAGTGCCTAGTCCTACCGGTAGTATTGACAGTGGGCCTACTAAATAAACTCAGGCTTTTCTAGATCTGTATCCTATAATTGTTCATCCTACGATTCTCATCTCCCCAAGATGTCAGAATGAGTGGTAACAGGTGTAGGAACTGTGCCTACCTTGTTTCTGGTGCCGGCTCCTGTTTCACTGATTCGGACTCTAGTTTGACAGTAAATCTTGGTGAACCCTGCTCGCAGTGCCAACTGTTAGTTTTTACTCTCTTTGTTGCTGCTAGGCAGGAAATGAAGTGATGTGGGTAATAAACTGTTCCTTCTCTCTTCATGTGACCTGACCACCATTCCTCACTAATCCACAGCTATCCACCCTCATCAGTGACCCCAACCATGTGAATGCCTTTACCCTTACTTAGTAACATTCCAAGCCCCTGGCTCTTATCCAACCTCCATTGACCCCACAATATACATTCCTCCTACATATAAACATTCACTTCTGGTGTGGTAAATAAAACGTATACCAATTTCATTTAAGGACCAAAAAATTGACAGCTGGGCCATATAAATTGCAAAAATAGTGAAGAGATTTTCGATGTACCTATTCCATGGCACATGGTTTATGAATTGACACGCAAAACAACGCCGGATTCAAAACTTGTCACGTCCTGACCATAGAAAGCTTCTATTTTCTATGATAGAGTAAGTAGGTCAGGGGGTTTTGTCTAGTCTATTTATTTCTATGTTGGTTCTAGTTTCTTTTTTCTATGTTGGTGGTTTTGTTTAGTTTCTGTATTTCTATGTTGTGTTTTTTTGGGATGATCTCCAATTAGAGGCAGCTGGTCATCGTTGTCTCTAATTGGGGATCATATTTAAGTTGTTGTTTTTCCCACTAGGTTTTGTGGGAGATTATTTTGAGTAAGTGTATGTTGCATCTCTTCGTCACGGTTTGTTGTTTTGTTTATTAGTTTATTTGTATGTCTTGAATAGTTTCACAGTTTTAATAAAATGTGGAATGATACACACGCTGCGCCTTTGTCCGCTCCTTCATACGACATATGTGACAACTTCACATTTTTCAATTTAAATAATTTTACAAAATTATTGCAACCAATAGAATGTTATACAGTTGAAGTCAGAAGTTTGGAGGAAAAATAGGGGACGCTTGCAAGTCGAAGAACACCATCCCAACCGTGAAGCACGGGGGTGGCAGCATCATGTTGTGGGGGTGCTTTTGCAGGAAGAGCACTGCCAGAGCCCTGCAAAATGACCTCCAGCAGGCCACAAATGTGCAAGTGTCTGCTCAAACGGTCAGAAACAGACTCCATGAGGGTGGTGTGAGGGCCCGACGTCCACAGGTGGGGGTTGTGCTTACAGCCCAACACCGTGCAGGACGTTTGGCATTTGCCAGAGAACACCAAGATTGGCAAATTCGCCACTGGCGCCCTGTGCTCTTCACAGATGAAAGCAGGTTCACACTGAGCACATGTGACAGAGTCTGGAGACGCCGTGGAGAACGTTCTGCTGCCTGCAACATCCTCCAGCATGACTGGTTTGGTGGTGGGTCAGTCATGGTGTGGGGTGGCATTTCTTTGGGGGGCCGCACAGCCCTCCATGTGCTCGCCAGAGGTGGCCTGACTGCCATTAGGTACCGAGATGAGATCCTCAGACCCCTTGTGAGACCATATGCTGGTGCAGTTGGCCCTGGGTTCCTCCTAATGCAAGACAATGCTAGACCTCATGTGGCTGGAGTGTGTCAGCAGTTCCTGCAAGAGGAAGGCATTGATGCTATGGACTGGCCCGCCCGTTCCCCAGACCTGAATCCAATTGAGCACATCTGGGACATCATGTCTCACTCCATCCACCAACGCCACGTTGCACCACAGACTGTCCAGGAGTTGGGGGATACTTTAGTCCAGGTCTGGGAGGAGATCCCTCAGGAGACCATCCACCACCTCATCAGGAGCATGCCCAGGCATTGTAGGGAGGTCATACAGGCACGTGGAGGCCACACACACTACTGAGCCTCATTTTGACTTGTTTTAAGGACATTACATCAAAGTTGGATCAGCCAGGTAGTGTGGTTTTCCACTTTAATTTTGAGTGTGACTCCAAGTATTTAATAAGATTATTTCATTCATTCAGATCTAGGATGTGTTATTTTAGTGTTCCCTTTATTTTCTTGAGCAGTATATTTATTAATATAATATTTAATATTTAAAATATATGGGGGATTGGATATGATGCAGACAATTACACTAATGGACGCAATCTATCCACAATCAATATTAACGCTGATCCACCCCTTAAAATAAAAATACAACCCAACACCGGCAAACATAAAATGTTGAACGGTAAACGTGTTAACTTTTTCTTCTAAATGTAATAAGTTATTACATTAACCAGTGGTTATTACATTCAGGGGCACAACTTTCACTAGGGATGGGTGGACATTACATTTTTGTCCCCCCTAGTTTTATCATTGCACTGTGATACAAAAAGAGGCAACAGTGTGATTTAGGAACATGCGGCTGTTTGTAGGTTTCAGCCGGCTGGTTTTAGGACGGCGCAGGCACCACAGAGCATGCGAACAGAGCATGCAAACAGTGTGTTGTGCTTTTTCTCTGAGTTGTAAAAGTAAGCAGAGCAGGAACTGGCTGGCCACTCTTTATTTGACTGATGTAGCTGGCAAGGTAAGTGCTGTTTGACTTAACAGAAAAATAAAAAAAATTCCCAGTGCTGAGCTAGTAGTGTAACTGTAATGTTAGCTAATGTTTCGTCCCCTCTCGACTAAAGTTCTGTTTGAAGTAAATTAACTAGCTGGTTAACGTTGGCTAGCTCCTAGCTACCACGGCCAGTTTAACTCTAGCCTCTAGCTTTCTGTCAGGTAGCAGTATCTAACAGCTGTTGTGTGTTTGGAAGTATTTTGTAGCCTTTATTTTGTCCCCTTTCAACAGAAGTAAATTAACTTTGCTAGTTTTTGACAGTTGATGTAGCCACCATTAGAGCTATCCAAACGTTGGCTAACATTAGCTAGCCAACTCACTAACTTTAGGTATTATTTTTGCCTCAATCACACTAGACTTGAATCAAACGATGAAACCAGTGGCCAAACAAATTGAAGACCGATATTCTGACGTTTTTTGACAGCGCAATGTCAGTACAGCAGACCTCCTGAGTGGCGCAGCGGTCTAAGGCACAGCATCGCAGTGCTTGAGGCGTCACTAAATTCCCGGGTTCGATCCCAGGCTGTGTCACAGCCGGCTGTGACCCGGAGACCCATGAGGCGGCGCACAATTGGCCCAGTGTCGTCCGGGTTAGGGGAGGGTTTGGCCGGCCGGGATGTCCTTGTCCCATCGCACTCTAGCACCTCCTTGTGGCGGGCCGGGTGCCTGCAAGCTGACTTCAGTCGGCAGTTATACGGTGTTTCCTCCGACCCATTGGTGCGGCTGGCTTCCGGGTTAAGCGAGCATTGTGTCAAGAAGCAATGCGGCTTAGCAGGGCCGTGCTTCTGAGGACGCATGTCTCTCGACCTTCGCCTCTCCCAAGTCCGTACGGGAGTTGCAGCGATGGGACAAGACTGTAACTACCAATTGGATATCACGAAATTGAGGAGAAAAAGGGGTAAAAGCAGTATAGTATAGCAATGATACGTTATTGATCTGTCAGTTTTCCAAGGTAATTCCCTACTTTTCACATGGACACGGAATAAACAGCTCTACAGGCTTCACTGTCATGGTGCAAAGTCAGTACACAACACTATGCTCATTGTGTCTTCAATTCAAATTGTATTTGTCACATGCGCCGAACACAACAGGTGAAATGCTTACGTACAAGCCCTTACAGTCAGTACACAACACTATGCTCATCATGTCTTCAATTCAAATTGTATTTGTCACATGCGCCGAATACAACAGGTGAAATGCTTACTTACAAGCCCTTAACCAACAATTAGTTATCACTTTTGCCTTACGGCAAGGTGCTCCGTCATGCTGGAAAAGGCATTGTTCGTCACCAAACTGTACCTGGATGGTTGGGAGAAGTTGCTCTCGGAGGATGTGTTGGTACCATTCTTTATTCATGGCTGTGTTCTTAGGCAAAATTGTGAGTGAGCCCACCCCCTTGGCTGAGAAGCAACTCCCTTGGCTGAGAAGCCTTCTTCACAACAATTGAACAGCTCTCCATGAAGTTCTTGATGATCCGATAAATGGTTGATTTAGGTGCAATCTTGATGGCAGCAATATCCTTGCCTGCCCTTTTTGTGCAAAGCAATGATGACAGCACGTGTTTCCTTGCAGGTAACCATGGTTGACAGAGGAAGAACAATGATTCCAAGCACCACCCTCCTTTTGAAGCTTCCAGTCTGTTATTCGAACTCAATCAGCATGACAAAGTGAGCTCCAGCCTTGTCCTCGTCAACACATACCTGTGTTAACGAGAGAATCACTGACATGATGTCAGCTGGTCCTTTGTGGCAGGGCTGAAATGCAGTGGAAATGTGTTTTGGGAATTTCAGTTCATTTGCATGGCAAAGAGGGACTTTGCAATTAATTGCAATTCATCTGATCACTCTTCATAACATTCTGGAGTATATGCAAGTTGCCATCATACAAACTGAGGCAGCAGACTTTGTGAAAATTTATATTTGTGTCATTCTCAAAACTTTTGGCCACGACTGTATATTATAACAATCAGTGAATGGATACAAAGTACCACCTTGAGCTGATGGGTAGGCTACAGTCTGAGAACTGGGAATAATGGTCATTTCAAATATTGTCTCATTTGATTCTATTCTTAGATAATATGATGTATAAATATACACCAATGTAATTCTTTGTCATACCACATCTGAGCAGGATCAGATGGTGACAGGGGTCTCAGAAGCGTCAGGCAGCCAGGGAAGACCAGTCTGTGACCGCTGAGGCGAACTTTACCTGATAAAGCATATACAAGTAGGACTAGTCTACCTGGCCTGCGTGCAAATGTAGGCCTATAAATGTTCTCATTTGGGGATGTCTGATAGTATTTCTGATTGACTAAACTCACCACCACTAATGAGCTCTGGAGCTTCTCAAAGTATTTTTTCTTTACCTCAAACAGCAAGTAAATAAAGTCGGTTTTTAGAATGAATGTATTTGGAAGTATTTGAACAATATTTCCAGCTCTCTCCCTTTCGGTAACCACTCAGCATGAAATGGAAAAATGTAATGCTCAGATCCAGTGGAAATGTCATAAAATACCTGATTACTTCTTATCCCTTGCATAGCCTACAGCTGTGTTTGTCCCAAGCTCACTGGCGCAAGAAACTCTTGAGGGCCCAGAATATTTTATACAATGTTTCAAGTTTGCAGGCAAAGAGTTTCTGGGCGACCCAGTTGATACAATTTTTAAAGTTTGTTGCAGACAGGCCGTGCGTAGCCAATGTCATTTGTAAGTTAATTCTTTTTATCAGGATATTTTCTGCCTGCAGGCTGCGATGTTTTTATATGTTGGCTTTATGCAGGCTATTTTGACATAGTTGGCATTGGCAATAAATGTTACTTTTAAATGTGTATCATTTTCATTTAGATAGAATGTAGATTAACCACAGACAATAATTGTGAGATAGAAAGGCTGTTTTAAATGAATTGTAACTGTTCCACTAAAATATGCATATGGAAATCATAACTGGAACTCAGATTGGTAGAAATGGTAAGATAAATTGGCACTCCAAATGGAAAAAGTTGCTGATCGCTGGTGAAGCCTATTACAGGAGCTTAACGGCAGAATCTGCAAAGGCCAGCAGCAGCGGGAGAAAGGGGTTATGAACAGGTTTTTTTCTTCTGGTTAGGCAATCTTGATTTCTGGCTTCCTCTTGAGTCATTTGTGTCCTAATGATTTTAAGTTCAGTACATATAGTTCATTTTATTAACACAGGGTGTATCTATATATGGAAAAATACAGGTTTAAAACTTTCAACCAATCGATTGGTCGAAAGAAAAGACTACTCGACCAAGATTTTTGTTGTTTTTGGGTACAGCACTAGTAGAAATGCAGGAAATGAGCTTTAGATGCTCCAGCCCCCCCCCCCCCCCCCCCAGGTTATGTCCCCCCGACTTCTAAAACCAAAGTTTCGCCCCTGATTACATTAACCGGTGAGTAACAACTTTTTTTATTAATAATTAACAATTTCAACCAATCATATAAGATATCAAAATCAATGTTTTTATCAATTTGATGCCCATACTACCACCTACTGCCAATTAAAAAACAAACAAACTCATGCCCATCATACAGGAATACTCATACATAGAGACACTCACAGTGATTGACAGGGTGTGTGGGAGTGGTAAACCATGAATTCAGGGGAGGTGGGTTGTGGTGGGAGGAGGGTGGTGGACTACTACCAGACAGCAGCTAATGGAATCAAGATATGTTCCTGGGAGGTGATCTGACTGTGGACCATTATCATAACCCAGGCAGGGCAATAGGTGGGAAGGAATCTACACACTGACTTCTTTATTGGGTCAATATTCTTATCGCCAGCCTTGCGTAGATTCTCACACCAAGGGGACGTCACCTCCCACTAAAACTGCCTCTCGGCTCAGAAAGAGAGAGAAGAAATGAATGAGAGCGGAGAGAGAGAGAGATGAGGGGATGGTTGAGAGAAAATGTAATAACTTGCCTGTGTTAGTTTTTACTTTGTTTATTTAGAACCTAACAGACAACTAGTTAAAGCTCAAACTAAGGTTATTCACCCACTGGGTCAAACATCTGAAAAGACAAAGACATGTTTCCACCAGCACAAATATTTATACCCCGCCTTTAGGCGGAGTCTCCTCCTTTTCTCTAAACATTACATCTTTGTTGCTAGGCAGGAAATGAAGTGATGTGGGTAATAAACTGTTCCTTCTCTCTTCGTGTGACCTGACCTGACCTCGGCCACCATTCCTCACTAATCCACAGCTATCCACCCTTATCAGTGACCGCAACCTTGTGATTGCCTTTTCCCTCACTTAGTAACATTCCAAGCCCCTGGCTCTTATCCAATTTCCATTGACCCCACCATATACATTTCTCCTACATATAAACATGAACTTCTGGTGTAGCAAGTATTTCAAATTACAACCCAACACTGGTAAACATCATAAAATGTTGAACGCTAAACGTAATAACTTTGTATTCTAAATGAAACAAGTTATTACATTAACCGGTGGTTATTACATTCAGGGGCGCAACTTTCACAGGGGACGGGGGGACGGGACAATTGAGTACTTTTTCCACAACTGCATACCACCACCTACTGCCAATCACATTACAAACAAACTCATGCCCATCATACAGGAATACTCATACATAGGCACTCACATGGACACATTGAAATATATACACATGCACAGTCACACACACACACTTGGGTAACACTTTACTTGATTATTATTAATCAATCTTATTATTATGTGATCCGGTGGTTTTATGTTATCAGGTCGTAGCAACTTTTTGATAAATAACAGAAAAACTTCAAACGGTCATTTAATAACATACCAGAATCAATGTCTTAATCAATTATTTACCTTATTTTGATGGACATGGAATAGTCCCAATGTGCAAACCCCATGAATCTGGCACTCTAGGCAGGCTCAAGCAAACGCTTAAAGAATTTGAACTGACTCCATGCAGCTATGGGTATACTCTACACCTCTATAACACACAGCTATGGTAGTACACTACACCACTAACACACAGCTATGGAAGTAGACTACACCACTGTAACACACAGCTATGGTGGTACACTACACCACTATAACACACAGCTATGGTAGTACACTACACCACTATAACACACAGCTATGGTAGTACACTACACCACTATAACACACAGCTATGGTGGTACACTACACCACTATAACACACAGCTATGGTAGTACACTACACCACTATAACACACAGCTATGGTAGTACACTACACCACTAACACACAGCTATGGTAGTACACTACACCACTAACACACAGCTATGGTAGTACACTACACCACTATAACACACAGCTATGGTGGTACACTACACCACTATAACACACAGCTATGGTAGTACACTACACCACTATAACACACAGCTATGGTAGTACACTACACCACTATAACACAGCTATAACACACAGCTATGGTAGTACACTACACCACTATAACACACAGCTATGGTAGTACTCTACACCACTATAACACACAGCTATGGTAGTACACTACACCACTAACACACAGCTATGGTGGTACTCTACACCACTATAACACACAGCTATGGTAGTACACTACACCACTATAACACACAGCTATGGTAGTACACTTCACCATTATAACACACAGCTATGGTAGTACACTACACCACTATAACACACAGCTATGGTAGTACACTATACCACTATAACACAGCTATAACACACAGCTATTGTAGTACACTACACCACTAACACACAGCTATGGTAGTACTCTACACCACTATAACACGCAGCTATGGTAGTACAGTACACCACTAACACACAGCTATGGTAGTACACTACACCACTATAACACGAGCTATGGTAGTACACTACACCACTATAACACACAGCTATGTAGTACACTACACCACTATAACACACAGCTATGGTAGTACACTACACCACTATAAACACAGCTATGGTAGTACACTTCACCATTATAACACAACAGCTATGGTAGTACACTACACCACTATAACACACAGCTATGGTAGTACACTACACCACTATAACACAGCTATAACACAAAGCTATGGTAGCACACTACACCACTAACACACAGCTATGGTAGTACTCTACACCACTATAACACGCAGCTATGGTAGTACAGTACACCACTAACACACAGCTATGGTAGTACACTACACCACTATAACACACAGCTATGGTAGTACACTACACCACTATAACACACAGCTATGGTAGTACACTACACCACTATAACACACAGCTATGGTAGTACACTACACCACTCTAACACACAGCTATGGTAGTACACTACACCACTAACACACAGCTATGGTAGTACAGTACACCACTAACACACAAGCTATGGTAGTACACTACACCACTATAACACACAGCTATGGTAGTACAGTACACCACTATAACACAGCTATGGTATTACACTACACCACTATAACACACAGCTATGGTAGTACACTACACCCATTATAACACACAGCTATAGTAGTACACTACACCACTATAACACACAGCTATGGTAGTACACTACACCACTATACACACAGCTATAACACACAGCTATGGTAGTACACTACACCACTATAACAAGCTATGGTAGTACACTACAACCACTAACACACAGCTATGGTAGTACACTACACCACTAACACACAGCTATGGTAGTACACTACACACTATAAACACAGCTATGGTAGTACACTACACCACTGACACACAGCTATGGTAGTACACTACACCACTAACACACAGCTATGGTAGTACACTACACCACTATAACACACAGCTATGGTAGTACACTACACCACTATAACACACAGCTATGGTAGTACACTACACCACTATAACACACAGCTATGGTAGTACACTACACCACTAACACACAGCTATGGTAGTACACTACACCACTATAACACAGCTATAACACACAACTATGGTAGTACACTACACCACTATATCACACAGCTATGTTAGTACACTACACCACTATAACACAGCTATGGTAGTACACTACACCACTATAACACACAGCTATGGTAGTACACTACACCACTATAACACAGCTATGGTGGTACACTACACCATTATAACACACAGCTATGGTAGTACACTACACCACTATAACACACAGCTATGGTAGTACACTACACCACTATAACACACAGCTATGGTAGTACACTACACCACTATAACACACAGCTATGGTAGTACACTACACCACTATAACACACAGCTATGGTAGTACACTACACCACTCTAACACACAGCTATGGTAGTACACTACACCACTAACACACAGCTATGGTAGTACTCTACACCACTATAACACACAGCTATGGTATTACACTACACCACTATAACACACAGCTATGGTAGTACACTACACCATTATAACACACAGCTATAGTAGTACACTACACCACTATAACACACAGCTATGGTAGTACACTACACCACTATAACACAGCTATAACACACAGCTACGGTAGTACACTACACCACTATAAACACACAGCTATGGTAGTACACTACACCGCTAACACACAGCTATGGTAGTACACTACACCACTAACACACAGCTATGGTAGTACACTACACCACTATAACACAGCTATGGTGGTACACTACACCACTGACACACAGCTATGGTAGTACACTACACCACTATAACACACGCTATGTTAGTACACTACACCACTGACAAACAGATATGGTAGTACCACTACACCACGACACACAGCTATGGTAGTACACTACACCACTGACACACAGCTATTTTTAGTACACTACACCACTATAACACAGCTATGGTGTACACTACACCACTAACACACAGCTATGGTAGTACAACTACCCACTATAACACACAGCTATGGTAGTACTACTACACCACTATAACACAGCTATGGTAGTAAACTACACCACTATAACACAGCTATGGTAGTACACTACACCACTAACCACCAGCTATGGTAGTACACTACACCACTATAACAACAGCTATGGTAATACACTACACCACTATAACACAGCTATGGTTGGTACACTACACCACTATAACACAGTCTATGGTAGTACACTACACCACTATAACACAGCTATGGTAGTACACTACACCACTATACACAGCTATGGTTTTACACTACACCACTATAACACAGCTATGGTAGTAAACTACAGCACTATAACACAGCTATGGTAGTACACTACAGCACTAGAACACAGCTATGGTAGTACCTACACCACTAACACACAGCTATGGTAGTACACTACACCACTTAACACACAGCTATGGTAGTACACTACACCACTATAACACAGCCTATGGTAGTACACTACACCACTATAACACACAGCTATGGTAAGTACACTACAACACTATAACACACAGCTATGGTAGTACACTACACCACTATAACACACAGCTATGGTAGTACACTACACCACTAACACACAGCTATGGTAGTACACTACACCACTATAACACACAGCTATGGTAGTACACTACACCACTATAACACACAGCTATGGTAGTACACTACACCACTATAACACACAGCTATGGTAATACACTACACCACTATAACACAGCTATGGTAGTACACTACACCACTAACACACAGCTATGGTAGTACAGGCTACACCACTATAACACAGCTATACACACAACTATGGTAGTACACTACACCACTATATCACACAGCTATGTTAGTACACTACACCACTATAACACAGCTATGGTAGTACACTACCCACTATAACACACAGCTATGGTAGTACACTACACCACTATAACACAGCTATGGTGGTACACTATACACCATTATACCACACAGCTATGGTAGTACACTACACCACTATAACCACACAGCTATGGTAGTACACTACACCACTATAACACCAGCTATGGTAAGTACACTACACCACTATAACACACAGCTATGGTAGTACACTACACCACTATAACCACAGCTATGGTAGTACACTACACCACTCTAACACACAGCTATGGTAGTACACTACACCACTAACACACAGCTATGGTAGTACTCTACACCACTATAACACACAGCTATGGTATTAACACTACACCACTATAATCACACAGCTATGGTAGAGTACACTACACCATTATAAACACACAGCTATAGTAGTACACTACACCACTATAACACACAGCTATGGTAGTACACTACACCACTATAACACAGCTATACACACAGCTACGGTAGTACCACACCCATAACCACAGCTATGGTAGGTAACTACACCGCTAACACACCCCCCGATATGGGTAGTACACTACAACCACTAACACACAGCTATGGTAGTACACTACACCACTATAACACAGCTATGGTGGTACTACACCACTGACACACAGCTATGGTAGTACACTACACCACTATAACACACAGCTATGTTAGTACACTACACCACTGACACAGATATGGTAGTACACTACACCACTGACACACAGCTATGGTAGTACACTACACCACTGACACACAGCTATTTTAGTACACTACACCACTATAACACAGCTATGGTTGTACACTACACCACTAACACACAGCTATGGTAGTACACTACACCACTATAACACCAGCTATGGTAGTACACTACACCACTATAACACAGCTATGGTAGTACACTACACCACTATAACACAGCTATGGTAGTACACACACCACTAACACACAGCTATGGTAGTACACTACACCACTATAACACACAGCTATGGGTACACTACACCACTATAACACAGCTATGGTTGTACACTACACCACTATAACACAGCTATGGTAGTACACTACACCACTATAACACAGCTATGGTAGTACACTACACCACTATAACACAGCTATGGTTGTACACTACACCACTATAACACAGCTATGGTAGTACACTACAGCACTATAACACAGCTATGGTAGTACACTACAGCACTATAACACAGCTATGGTAGTACACTACACCACTAACACACAGCTATGGTAGTACTACATACACCACTATAACACACAGCTATGGTAGTACACTACACCACTATAACACAGCTATGGTAGTACACTACACCACTATAACACACAGCTATGGTAGTACACTACACCACTATAACACACAGCTATGGTAGTACACTACACACTGTAACACACAGCTATGGTAGTACACTACACCACTAACACACAGCTATGGTAGTACACTACACCACTATAACACACAGCTATGGTAGTACACTACACCACTATAACACACAGCTATGGTAATACACTACACCACTATAACACACAGCTATGGTAGTACACTACACCACTAACACACAGCTATGGTAGTACACTACACCACTATAACACAGCTATAACACACAACTATGGTAGTACACTACACCACTATATCACACAGCTATGGTAGTACACTACACCACTATAACACAGCTATGGTAGTACACTACACCACTATAACACACAGCTATGGTAGTACACTACACCACTATAACACAGCTATGGTGGTACACTACACCATTATAACACACAGCTATGGTAGTACACTACACCACTATAACACACAGCTATGGTAGTACACTACACCACTATAACCACAGCTATGGTAGTACACTACACCACTATAACACACAGCTATGGTAGTACACTACACCACTATACACAGCTATGGTAGTACACTACACCACCTCTAACACACAGCTATGGTAGTACACTACACCACTAACACACAGCTATGGTAGTACTCTACACCACTATAACACAACAGCTATGGTATTACACTACACCACTATAACACACAGCTATGGTAGTACACTACACCATTATACACACAGCTATAGTAGTACACTACACCACTATAACACACAGCTATGGTAGTACACTACACCACTATAACACAGCTATAACACACAGCTACGGTAAGTACACTACACCACTATAACACACAGCTATGGTGTACACTACACCGCTAACACACAGCTATGGTAGTACACTACACCACAACACACAGCTATGGTAGTACACTACACACTATAACACAGCTATGGGTGGTACACTACACCACTGACACACAGCTATGGTAGTACACTACACCACTAAACACACAGCTATGTTAGTACACTACACCACTGACACACAGATATGGTAGTACACTACACCACTGACACACAGCTATGGTAGTACACTACACCACTGACACACAGCTATTTTAGTACACTACACCACTATAACACAGCTATGGTTGTACACTACCACCACTAACAACAGCATATGGTAGTACACTACACCACTATAACACACAGCTATGGTTAGTACACTACACCACTATAACACAGCTATGGTAGTACACTACACCAATATAACACAGCTATGGTTAGTACACTACCACCACTAACACACAGCTATGGTAGTACACTACACCACTATACACACAGCTATGGTAGTACACTACACCACTATAACACAGCTATGGTAGTACACTACACCACTATAACACAGCTATGGTAGTACACTACAGCACTATAACACAGCTATGGTAGTACACTACACCACTATAACACAGCTATGGTTGTACACTACACCACTATAACACAGCTGTGGTAGTACACCTACAGCACTATACACAGCTTTGGTAGTACACTACACCACTAACACACAGCTATGGTAGTACACTACACCACTATAACACACAGCTATGGTAGTACACTACACCACTATAACACAGATATGGTAGTACACTACACCACTATAACACAGCTATGGTAGTACACTACACCACTATAACACACAGCTATGGTAGTACACTACAACGACTGTAACACACAGATATGGTAGTACACTACACCACTAACACACAGCTATGGTAGTACACTACACCACTATAACACACAGCTATGGTAGTACACTACACACTATAACACACAGCTATGGTAATACACTACACCCACTATAAACACAGAGCTATGGTAGTACACTACACCACTAACACACAGCTATGGTAGTACACTACACCACTATAACACAGCTATAACACACAACTATGGGTAGTACACTACACCACTATATCACACAGCTATGGTAATACACTACACCACTATAACACAGCTATGGTAGTACACTACACCACTATAACACACAGCTATAGTAGTACACTACACCACTATAACACAGCTATGGTGGTACACTACACCATTATAACACACAGCTATGGTAGTACACTACACCACTATAACACACAGCTATGGTAGTACACTACACCACTATAACACACAGCTATGGTAGTTACACTACACCACTATAACACACAGCTATGGTAGTACACTACACCACTATAACACAACAGCTATGGTAGTACACTACACCACTAACACACAGCTATGGTAGTACTCTACACCACTATAACACACAGCTATGGTATTACACTACACCACATAACACACAGCTATGGTAGTACACTACACCATTATAACACACAGCTATAGTAGTACACTACACCACTATAACACACAGCTATGGTAGTACACTACACCACTATAACACAGCTATAACACACAGCTACGGTAGTACACTACACCACTATAACACACAGCTATGGTAGTACACTACACCACTATAACACACAGCTATGGTAGTACACTACACCACTATAACACAGCTATGGTAGTACACTACACCACTATAACACAGCTATGGTAGTACACTACACCACTATAACACAGCTATGGTTGTACACTACACCACTATAACACAGCTGTGGTAGTACACTACAGCACTATAACACAGCTTTGGTAGTACACTACACCACTAACACACAGCTATGGTAGTACACTACACCACTATAACACACAGCTATGGTAGTACACTACACCACTATAACACAGATATGGTAGTACACTACACCACTAAAACACAGCTATGGTAGTACACTACACCACTATAACACACAGCTATGGTAGTACACTACACCACTGTAACACACAGCTATGGTAGTACACTACACCACTAACACACAGCTATGGTAGTACACTACACCACTATAACTTACAGCTATGGTAGTACACTACACCACTATAACACACAGCTATGGTAATACACTACACCACTATAACACACAGCTATGGTAGTACACTACACCACTAACACACAGCTATGGTAGTACACTACACCACTATAACACAGCTATAACACACAACTATGGTAGTACACTACACCACTATATCACACAGCTATGGTAATACACTACACCACTATAACACAGCTATGGTAGTACACTACACCACTATAACACACAGCTATAGTAGTACACTACACCACTATAACACAGCTATGGTGGTACACTACACCATTATAACACACAGCTATGGTAGTACACTACACCACTATAACACACAGCTATGGTAGTACACTACACCACTATAACACACAGCTATGGTAGTACACTACACCACTATAACACACAGCTATGGTAGTACACTACACCACTATAACACACAGCTATGGTAGTACACTACACCACTCTAACACATAGCTATGGTAGTACACTACACCACTAACACACAGCTATGGTAGTACTCTACACCACTATAACACACAGCTATGGTATTACACTACACCACTATAACACACAGCTATGGTAGTACACTACACCATTATAACACACAGCTATAGTAGTACACTACACCACTATAACACACAGCTATGGTAGTACACTACACCACTATAACACAGCTATAACACACAGCTACGGTAGTACACTACACCACTATAACACACAGCTATGGTAGTACACTACACCGCTAACACACAGCTATGGTAGTACACTACACCACTAACACACAGCTATGGTAGTACACTACACCACTATAACACAGCTATGGTGGTACACTACACCACTGACACACAGCTATGGTAGTACACTACACCACTATAACACACAGCTATGTTAGTACACTACACCACTGACACACAGATATGGTAGTACACTACACCACTGACACACCATGGTAGTACACTACACACACTGACACACAGCTATGGTAGTACACTACACCACTATAACACAGCTATGGTTGTACACTACACCACTAACACACAGCTATGGTAGTACACTACACCACTATAACACACAGCTATGGTAGTACACTACACCACTATAACACAGCTATGGTAGTACACTACACACCACTATAACACAGCTATGGTAGTACACTACACCACTAACACACAGCTATGGTAGTACACTACACCACTATAACACACAGCTATGGTAGTACACTACACCACTATAACACAGCTATGGAAGTAGAATACACCACTATAACACACAGCTATGGTAGTACACTACACCACTATAACACAGCTATAACACACAACTATGGTAGTACACTACACCACTATATCACACAGCTATGGTAGTACACTACACCACTATAACACAGCTATGGTAGTACACTACACCACTATAACACACAGCTATAGTAGTACACTACACCACTATAACACAGCTATGGTGGTACACTACACCATTATAACACACAGCTATGGTAGTACACTACACCACTATAACACACAGCTATGGTAGTACACTACACCACTATAACACACAGCTATGGTAGTACACTACACTACTAACACACAGCTATGATAGTACACTACACCACTAACACACAGCTATGGTAGTACACTACACCACTATAACACAGCTATGGTAGTACACTACACCACTATAACACACAGCTATAGTAGTGCACTACACCACTATAACACCAGCTATGGTAGTACACTACACCACTAACACACAGCTATAGTAGTACACTACACCACTAACACACAGCTATGGTATTACACTACACCACTATAACACAGATATGGTAGTACACTACACACCACTATAACACAGCTATGGTAGTACACTACACCACTATAACACACAGCTATGGTAGTACACTACACCACTATAACACACAGCTATGGTAGTACACTACACCACTATAACACACAGCTATGGTAGTACACTACACCACTATAACACACAGCTATGGTAGTACACTACACCACTATAACACACAGCTATGGTAGTACACTACCACTATAACACACAGCTATGGTAGTACACTACACCACTATAACACAGCTATGGTATTACACTACACCACTATAACACAGATATGGTAGTACACTACACCACTATAACACAGCTATGGTAGTACACTACACCACTATAACACACAGCTATGGTAGTACACTACACCACTATAACACACAGCTATGGTAGTACACTACACCACTATAACACACAGCTATGGTAGTACACTACACCACTATAACACACAGCTATGGAAGTAGACTACACCACTATAACACACAGCTATGGTAGTACACTACACCACTATAACACACACAGCTATGGTAGTACACTACACCACTAACACACAGCTATAGTAGTACACTACACCACTAACACACAGCTATGGTATTACACTACACCACTATAACACAGATATGGTAGTACACTACACCACTATAACACAGCTATGGTAGTACACTACACCACTATAACACACAGCTATGGTAGTACACTACACCACTATAACACACAGCTATGGTTGTACACTACACCACTATAACACACAGCTATGGTAGTACACTACACCACTATAACACACAGCTATGGTAGTACACTACACCACTATAACACACAGCTATGGTAGTACACTACACCACTATAACACACAGCTATGGAAGTAGACTACACCACTATAACACACAGCTATGGTAGTACACTACACCACTATAACACACAGCTATGGTAGTACACTACACCACTATAACACACAGCTATGGTAGTACACTACACCACTATAACACAGCTATGGTAGTACACTACACCACTATAACACACAGCTATGGTAGTACACTACACCACTATAACACACAGCTATGTATAGTACACACCACTATAACACACAGCTATGGTAGTACACTACACCACTAACACACAGCTATGGTAGTACACTACACCACTATAACACAGCTATGGTAGTACACTACACCACTATAACACACAGCTATGGTAGTACACTACACCACTATAACACACAGCTATGGTAGTACACTACACCACTATAACACACAGCTATGGTAGTACACTACACCACTATAACACACAGCTATGGTACATACACTACACCACTATAACACACAGCTATGGTAGTACACTACACCACTATAACACACAGCTATGGTAGTACACTACACCACTAACACACAGCTACGGTAGTACACTACACCATTATAACACACAGCTATGGTTGTACACTACACCACTATAACACACAGCTATGGTAATACACTACACCACTATAACACACAGCTATGGTAGTAGACTACACCACTAACACACAGCGATGGTAGTACACTACACCACTATAACACAGCTATAACACACAGCTATGGTAGTACACTACACCACTATAACACAGCTATGGTTGTACACTACACCACTATTACACATAGCTATGGTAGTACACTACACCACTAACACACAGCTATGGTAGTACACTACACCACTATAACACACAACATGGTAGTACACTACACCACTATAACACACAGCTATGGTAGTCCACTACACCACTATAACACATAGCTATGGTAGTACACTACACCACTATAACACAGCTATGGTAGTACACTACACCACTAACACACAGCTATGGTGGTACACTACACCACTATAACACACAGCTATGGTGGTACACAACACCACTAACACACAGCTATGGTAGTACACTACACCACTATAACACACAGCTATGGTAGTACACTACACCACTTACACACAGCTATGGTAGTACACTACACCACTAACACACAGCTATGGTGGTACACTACACCACTATAACACACAGCTATGGTAGTACACTACACCACTAACACACAGCTATGGTAGTACACTACACCACTATAACACACAGCTATGGTAGTACACTACACCACTATAACACACAGCTATGGTAGTACACTTCACCACTATAACACAGCTATGGTGTACACTACACCACTATAACACACAGCTATGGTAGTACACTACACCACTATAACACATAGCTATGGTAGTACACTACACCTGGGTAATTAACACCCAGTCTGGACAGACTGAGGGGAGTTTGTTAGTATAATGCTGCTGTATTAACCAGCTCTTATTGTATAATACTCCTGTACTACTTTAATGATGTATCCCAAAAAAGTATATATATTATCCAAAGTGCAAGAGGCGTCACTACAGTACCTGGTTCGAATCCAGGCTGCATCACATCCGGCCGTGATTGGGAGTCCCATAGAGCGGTGCACAATTGGCCCAGCATTGCCGGGGTAAGCCGTCATCGTTCCGAATCTGTTCTTAACTTACTTGCCTATTTAAATAAAGATAAAAATAAATAAAAATGATAGCCTGGAGTAGGGAGTGTTCGTGTGTGTGTGTTTTTAGTGATTGGCAGGGTGTGTGGGAGTGGTAAACCATGAATTCAGGGGAGGTGGGGCTGTGGTGGGAGGAGGGTGGACTACTACCAGACAGCAGCTTAATGGAATCAAATATGTTCCTGGGAGGTGATCTGACTGTGGACCATTATCATAACCCAGGAAGGGCGATAGGTGGGAAGGAATCTACTAGGGATGAAAGGGTTACCGGTTTCACGATAAATACGGTAAAATTCCCGACAATTAGTATTTCAATTTTAATTATCATTAAAACCATGTTTGATTACCACAGTTTGAAAAACTCAAATTAAATACTGTCCAGCATCAACAAAAGTTAGCAGTCTAACGCAGGCACAGCATGCAATGTAGGTTTGGTTTGTGTGAAAACATGGCGGAAGGCAGTGACAGTGCTCGTGAGATTTTTCAGCCTTCTTGGAGGACCAAATCTGAAGAATCGAAGAAAGGGGACAACACTTCAAATCTCTTGAGTCATCTTCATGACCACCACCCACAACTTTATAGCGAATGCAAGGTAAGTTAACATTTAGCTCAATGCATGATGTGGGGACTTTGGAATGGGGGAAAATGTCATTCTTTGTCTAACTTGCTAATAGCTTGTCAATAATGTAAACTGAAGCTTTCAGTGTTACCTACTCTTGTAAAAACACTGCACGTTGTCCTGCTGCTGTATGCGTTGTCTGCAGACTATTCGCCCATTGCACACGATAACATGTTATGTAGTTTAGTCACCCAACCAACATATTTTGTTCATTTAAAATCCGTCAGTCGTCGACTTGGTTGTTAAAGTGTTCCAACAGGAGAAACACTATATACTCCTACACAAGACTCCTGTATTTATGTCAATCGTTGGGCTCATTGCAATTACTATCACGGTCTTCTTAAGACTAATTTTGTATTTATGTAAATTGTGCATGGGGTCATTGCATATACTCAAATGCAACACAGAAGATAGACTGTGTGTGTGTGTCAGTGAGTGAATAATTATTATTTTTATAATGTAACAACACCAATAATAATAATACATTTGCTATTCTCTTGTTTACAGAGTGGGTGTGCAGCAGGCAAACCCAGTGACGCTACTGGTACCTCATCTACAGTTGTGACACAGACACTCAAGCATTTAAAAGGCAGGCTGCTTATGCACCCACATCAAAACATGCTCAAGACCTCACTGCAGCCCTTTCATATTACATTGCAAAGGACATGATGCTATTTCAAATTGTTGAAAGGCCTGGCTTTCTGAGGCTGATGAAGGTTGCCGCCTCACTACAAAGTGCCATCACGAACGATATTTTTCAAGACTGAAATCCCAAACCTATACAACCAGGTTAAAGCTGCTGTTGGATAAAGTTTGGCTCAAGGCACATGGTTTTCTGCAACTACTGACCTCTGGACCAGTGAAAGCGGGGGTGGTTAACCCTACATCAGCTTCACTATCCATTACCTCACCCCAGACTGGCAACTGGAGTCAAACTGCCTGGAAACAGTTCTTCCCAGAAGATCACTCGGCTCACAACATCAGAGAGTTTGAGAATATGCTGGAAGAGTGGGGGGATCAACAAGAAAGACCCAGTCTGCATAACCACAGACAACGCAACCAACATGATCAAGGCTTTTGAAGAGTTCCCAGATCTGTGGCTTTGGGTGCTTTGGCCATCATTTGAAACTGGCCATCTCAAAGGCTCTGAAAATTCAGAGAGTTGACACAGCAGTCAAGGCCTGCCGTCATCTGGTCCAAGGCTTCTCACGGAGCTGGAAGAGGGAGAGAACTGAGAGAAAAGCAAGCTGTCCTCAACATTCCACAGAAGGCTCTGATCCATGATGTGGTGACCCGATGGGGATCTACACACAAGATGCTTGAGCGTTTCCTCAGCCAACAGCAGCCAGTCTGTGCGACACTGGATGGAGAAAGAGGAACATGGCATCTGATGCCCAAGGATGCCAGCATAAGTGTCATGGAGCAACTGTGCCAGCTTCTTGAACCTCTGAGCAAGTTTACAGATGCACATGCCTCAGAGACACGAGTGACACTGTCAGCCGTCAAGCCTGTCCTGGACCACATCACCTGGGATGTTCTGGTGGAAAAGGAAAAGGAAAATGTTTGGTGGAAAAAAAATGTTCTGGTGGAAAAGGAGCCATCCCTGACCAGGGAGATGAAAAGGGTAATGAGAGAAGACCTTAACAACAGACACAGAGAAGGCAAAGAGAGTCATCCACATGGCTTGTTTCATTGACCCCCGCTTCAAAATGAGCTTTTTAGATGAGCCTGAGGCTGCAAAAGTTGCCACTGACAGCTGTGTCCAGGAGGCCTTGAAGCTGGCAGCTGGCAGTCAGGGAAGAACCACAAAGCACCAGCAGCACCTCCACCACCAACATCCCCACAGTAGCATCGGAGGGGAAAGGCCTGGCTGGGTTGCTGAGAAAGATTACCTCAACAATCAGCAGAGAGGTGAAGAGGGTCAGATTCCAACCAACACAGAAGACAGAGGGAAAGAAGAGATCAAGGTCTACCTGTCTCTGCCACCCATTACAGCAGGAGAGGATCCACTGGTGTGGTGGAGGGACCCCACCCATTCCAGCAGAAGAGGATCCACTGTGTGGTGGAGTGGCCCCATCTATTCCAGCAGAAGAGGATGCACTGGTGTGGTGGAGGGGCCCCACCCATTCCAGCAGAAGAGATCCACTGGTGTGGTGGAGGGGCCCCACCCATTCCAGCAGAAGAGGATCCACTGGTGTGGTGGAGGGGCCATACATCAGAGCTGCCTCATCTTGCCAGGGTTGCCAGGAAGCTATTGTGCATCCCATCAACCAGCATGCCATCAGAGAGAGTGTTCAGTGGCAGCGGGCACATTGTCTCTCCTCGCAGATCACTACTTAAAACGGACAAAGTAAATATGCTGACATTTTTACATTTCAATCTCAAGTGAACAAAGATGCATACATACAGGATGTTAGGCCAGCAGCATCTTATTTCTTTATGAAGGAGAGAACAGACATACAATCAGTGCTGTTCATTTGATTTGTTTACATATTTTGTGTTGTTATTTTAATGTCAACACCTGCACATTTGATTTGCTTACTTAAGGTTGTGTTCATTTAAACCTGCACTAGGGAAACTTTTACCTCTCATGGCCACATGGTGCCGTCTTTAATGTTATTATTTTAGTGTTTATGCACACAAAAAGTGTATAGTGCTGCTAATTGTATTTGTTGTTTGTTGGTTTTCAATATAAAACCTGATGAAATGATTTCAGTGTGTCAGTACTTTCTGAACATTTCCAGAACATTTGAACAATACCGCGATAATACTGATAACCGTGATCATTTTGGTCACTATAATCATCTCTAGAATCTACACACTGACTACTTTATGGGGTGAATATCCTTATTGCCCGCCTAGCATAGATACTCGCAGGTAGAGGGAAGAAGAGAGAGGGAGAAGTAGGGGGATGCAGGGAGAGAGGGAGAAAAATCCACTCCTGCTATCAGAGGATAGAGCAGAACATGGTCCCCTCCCTCAGCCAGCTGCTGCCTGCCTAGTGCTACTGAGGCTGAGTGAACCAACCCCAAACAAGCTCTTACACACACACGCTACTACTGGCCGTGCAGAGCTTTGCCGCTCCATGAAAACGACAAAATGCCAGAGAATAGGGATGTCCTAGATATAAAATCCTTTCTTTCTCTGGGACCAACAAATGAGGACAGCACAGCTGGCTGCTCAGAACACAGCCTGCCTAGAGACACCACACACACAGGGAGACACACACAGGGAGACAAACACACACACAGGGAGACACACACACACAGGGAGACACACACACACACACAGGGAGACCACACACACAGGAGACACACACACACACACACACACACACACACACAGGGAGACACACACACACACACAGGGAGACACACACACACACACAGGGAGACACACACACACAGGGAGACACACACACACACACACACAGGGAGACACACACACACACACACACAGGGAGACACACACACACACACAGGGAGACACACACACACACACACACACACACACACACACAGGGAGACACACACACACACACACACACAGGGAGACACACACACACACACACAGGGAGACACACACACACACACACACAGGGAGACACACACACACACACACACAAGAACACACACACAACACACACACACACACACAGGAGACACACACACAGGGAGACACACACACACAGGGAGACACACACACACACACACAGGGAGACACACACACACACAGGGAGACACACACACACACACAGGGAGACACCACACACA